>NC_056729.1:212390349-212472849 GCF_019279795.1 Protopterus annectens | reverse complement strand
GTTACTCCCACTGTTAGCATCCTACCTGTGGTTAGAGACGCAGGGATTTTGGCCATTTCTGACTAGCTATGTCCCTTCACATTCGTTATGAATGCTTTCTTGTTCCCATGTTCGTTCTGTGTGTGTGTGTGTGTGTGTATATATACATATATATATATATATATATATACATACTTATATATGTATGTTTATATATATATATATATATATATATATATATATATATATATACACACATATGTATATATGTATATTTATATATATATATATATATATATATATATATATATATATATATATCTATATAGATATATATATATATATATATATATATATATATATATATATTTATATATATCTATCTATATATATATATATATATATAGAGAGAGAGAGAGATAGTTTCCACCCTTTCAAATGGCCAAAGTGGGGCTTATTTGGTACAAACGTCAAAATTTTGCAGGCCGACACATACCCACAGCCAGTACAAAGGACAGGACCTCACTTTTATGCCTAATTGACAGCTTATTCTTGTAGCATTTTAGTTGCTTATTCAGATTCTTATGACATTTAGGTGTTTCAGATAGAGAAATACTGTTTTATGCAACTATTACATAAATATAGGACATATTTTGTCATTAAATCTCAAGACATCTGCCATTTGACACTAAGTGTACAGGACACAACTGGCCAAAGAGGGACTGGACAGGTGGTTACCCTACATATATATATATATATATATATATATATATATATATATATATATATATATATTTATATATGTGCGTGTGTGTGTACGTACACATGTATACACATCTATATGATTTAATTACTTTGATCATACTGTTGAATGACTGTGCTGTCTGCTATGTTTGTGATAACATCGACGTTAGGTATAACTGTCATGGCTTAGTGGTAAATCACATTGATTGTGATGTGTAGGGTCCTGGCATTGGGCCTGGCTAATGTGGTATATTGTGTTGCTGGGTGGAACAAGGGCCATTGGACAAAGGGTGAGTACAACACTTTTCAGCTGCGGTTTTCTGTTTAACCACCGATTCACATCACGCAAAATCCTTCTGCATTCTTACTGTGATACGTCACCCCAGTTCACATTTAATTGGTATTATATCATTATACAGCATAAAATTAGCAAGATATGCTCTTAAATGGATTACGCTTCATAAATGGTGTGTGCTGCAGTCGAACTGGCAACATCTGCTCGATAGTCGGATGCTCTAACCACTACACTATTGGTGTTCTGCTTCATTTATATGTATACCCATGGTTCATAGTTACCCAAACACATGCCTCAACACTTCACTAACACAGCAGGCATCCATTTTCTTGTTGGGAAAACCACACTACTACACATGCGCCATTCCCTACTGCTCTGGACCCTTGCCGCATGTTGACTCACTCAAAGTATATTCAGACCTCCAAAGCCTATAGTCTTGGCACATACATATATTTGATTGTTAGGGTGTTCATGTGGTCATCCGGGTTTAGGCTTGTCCAATTGGGATCCAGGACTGCCCTGTACCTAGTTAAAAGTCAGACTTAGCATGGGGACATCATTAGTTCCACTTTTAGTGTCCTACCTGTAGTTGGGGATGCAGAGATGTGCTCATCTCAGGCCAACCAGATATAACAGCAGTAAGTATTACGGGGGCTTCAGCTGCTGTTTCCCTTCACATTCGTTATGACTGCTATATTGTGACCATGTTCATTCTTCATATATATACATATATATATGTGTGTATATATATATATATATATATATATATATATATATATATACACATATACATATATATTGGTCTGTACATACACATGCATATACACCTACATGTTTATTTACATTTCCCATACGGTTGAAGCACCACCACTTACCGTTGCGCATACATGCTTGCATACCCGCTTAAATCTAGGGTTGCCACCTTTTCAAATGGCCAAAGTGGGGCATTTTCTGGACACACATCAGATTTTACAGGCTGACACATACCCACGGTCAGAACAAAAGTTAGAACTTTACTTATTTGCCTAAATGAAAGCTTATTCTTGTAGAAGTTTAGTTGCTTATTCTCTTTCTTGTAACACTTAAGTGTTTTACATACAGAAATAACTATTTTATGCAACTGTTACATGAAATATGGGACATAATCATTTTCTACAATCTCTGGACATTTGCCATTGTATTATTTTTGGTCAGGACACAACTGCCTAGAAAGGGACTGTCCCTCGCAAAGTGGGACAGTTGGTAACCCTATTTACGTCTCCTTTAAAGCTCCTTAGTCACCCTATATCCGACTGCCACTATGCGAATGTGTAAGGTATATATTCCCGATAATGCACATGGGGAGACATGCATCACGGCCAGGTGTTTAATCCCGGGTCATAGGTTCTGCAGGACCAGCTGGAGGCTGAGCAGGCTTGTGGACAACTACTGCTCATACAACTTGTGTCCAAATGTCTACAGGATCGGACATCGTGTTGTGACACCAAGTCTAATGTTTAGAACAGATACTTATCCCATGAGGGATATCCAGAAATTGTGGGGACCAATGACCTCGATTCTTTTGGCTTTACGAAAATGAGGTAGGGTTATCCATGCAAAGGATACATAGTTTGCAATCCTGAGACTGCCTATGGCGAGACTGCCTACTAGATATGAGTAAGGGTCACTATGTGCAGATATGGCTGTGCCAAGCTAGCAGCCTGAGTATGGGTGGTTTTGGTGGATGTTCAGGAAGGGGTGGTGGTGTGCTGTGGAAGCGATGATGGATATTCATTTATGTATCCAGGTGTGTTGGGGTTGGATGGCTCAGTTCAGGCTAGACCATTATGTGGGTATGTGCAGGTAACGTTTCTGTACATGTGTATTGCACATTTTAATGTTCATATGTTTGTGGGATTGTGTTCTACAGTATGGCCTGTCAGGTTGTATTGCAGATGTGAATGTTTGTTCTTTGGTTTTCTTTCTAATTCACCCACTGCTCCTTTGTACACCTCCTTTTCACCTATTGTGCATCCAACCCAGTCTCCCCTTGGCGAATTATTACATTACACGTCACCCCCCACCCCCATATTCCACACACACCATACATCCCTTCCCTGGTTGATGGCCCATGGCACAGTTAACAGAACACATTGCGTACACTACATATCTCTGGTACCAATATGGTTGTGAGGACTACCCTAGCATTTTTGATCTTCCACATGCTGTATGTCACGCACATAGGTACACACAAATACTTATCTTTCATGACATGGTAGGTAGACCTGGGTAATACCCATTCATCTTTGGGCCGTCCTGACAAGGACGACTTGGATCTCAAATGGGCAGATATTGAGCGAATGCTCTGACCATTGGTAGGGTTGCCACCTTTTCATATGACCAAAATGGGACATTTTCAGGACACACATCAGATTTTACATGCCAACACATACCCATGGTCAGTACAAAGGATAGTACTTTAGTTCTATGCCTAAATGTAAGCTTATTGTTATAGCAGTTTAGTTGTTTATTCTGTTTCATTTAGTTGCTTATTCTGTTTCTTGTCACATTTAGGTATTTTACATACAGAAATAAGTATTGTATGGGACTATTACATAAAGTATGGGACATAATTATGTCCTACAATCGCAGGACATTTGACATTTATAATGGTTTTGGTATGGATACAACTGCCCAGAGGGGGACTGTCCCTCACAATGTGGGATAGGTGGTAACCCTAACCATTTGGCTAGGCTTAACAAATGTCAGCGGTGTGCTAACACACTGCATTTTGCTTCCACCTGGTATAACTATCAACACTACAATGGAATACGGGCACGGGATTTAAATGTCATTTGTTCAAGGGATGGGGGACTCAATATTCAGCTACGTGCCTTTGTGTTTACTTTTTATTTTGGTGTTTGCAAAACTGTCTTGTATGCTTTGCATACATTTCAGTATCCACGGACACTGACAGGAGTGATTATTATTAGAGGCAGGCTGTACTAGTCAGCATTTTAGGTTGTGCATATGCAGCCGACATGTTCACACCTCTGTGCAGCGCTTAGAAACATCCCCTGTACTCACGCACATTTCCTATGCACGTGGCCATTGTGGCAACACGCCTTCATTAATATGCATGTGGTGCTGCTGCGCCATCTCTACGCCACACGGTCGGCACAAGGCTAACACCATCCTTGTGCCGAGCTTCATGAATCCCGGGGATGGTCTTTCCAACTCTTTGATATGTCTGCTAAGGTACATCCAAAAGGGGTCATTGTATTCTATAATTCCTCTGGCCAGTGGTGAATTCAAGGATACAAATACACATTTATATCTCAATAATATTCCCTTGGCAGCCAGCTTTGCCAAGTAGGATTTTCTGTCAACTATTTCTATATATGATCAAAGGAGAGGTAATCAACCCAGGTTTTAAGGTCTCTAATTACATTTTCATTTTGAAGTGGGGTAATGTCAATGCTGTATGCTGGGGAGATGGTATATTTATCAAATTTTATTTTTATTTTTATTTTACATCTGTTGACCGGGAATGTCTGACTGAGATGAAGCCCTTTTTCAGCATAGGCCCGGGGAGAAAAGCTCCAGTACATACATATAACATTTAGCATTTTGCATTTTTATAGCATTTAATTTAAGCCTATTTCCAATAGAACAGGTACTTATAAGTATAGGTTCCAGCTAGAGAGCTTCTGTGTCAGAGAGGGATTTGAGAATAACTCCCAATTTGCAGTCATCTACAAACTTCATTAGCCATACACATTGGTTTCTAGTCTGTAGGTCTATAAACAAAATATCAGATAAAAGCAGTTCTAGCATTTTTCCCCGTGAGACAGCTATGGTCTACTTCATGTTCTCGGACATAGCCCCTGCTACACCATATAAGCACATAGACATATGCACACATATGAACATGCACTCACACATAAACACACGCAGACACACACACGCGTGCACACACGCAGACATACACACACATGCACGCGCACACATGCTTGTGAACAAGTGAATGCACATACATGTCCATACAAAGACACACACACACACATGCGTGCACATGGAGACATGCATACACATACACACACTAATGTACAGCTAAGCCCATGGCATAGACAGATGCAGTCTTGACTGTGACCCAGATGGGTCTATAATATGATATTGCATGCTCAGAAGAGCGAATGACACATAATCAACCCCATATATGCGAAAGCTTACAACGTCGAAATCTCAGAACAGCATTTCTTTTCCAAGGGAAAAATTGCTGTTCTGAGAAAAACAAAAACTATAAAACATTACGTAATGTGGGGGGGGGTTGCCCCCATACTCCCCGACATGGGGGGGCTATGCCCCCCACACTCCCCCTAATTAAATATACCAACTCCAAGATTGTACTACAGTGCCAAAAAGGCAAAGTAGCAAAAGCGGCCAAACAAATTCTTTCCCAGGGAAAGAATTCACTGAAAAGCCGCTTCGCTATTTTGCCTTTTCACGCTTTTCATTTTGACAAAGATGCATTGGACAACCTGCATCTATGACAGCATTATAGGGAGCCACCCAGATGACCCTTGTTTGAGTAGCAACATAGGGCCATGATGTAACTAGAGTTGAATGGAAGGATTGATGAGACTACACATGCTTGCTTTTTCCTGAAGGGGATGGTTGGGTTAGAAGTATGCAGGTGATATAAAGGCAATAAGGTAAGCAATGAGCCAAGCCAAATTGGAGACTAGACTTTGATGTGACATATAGACTAGGTTAGCAGATAGTTCAGAGGCTGTGCCTGTGCAAGGGCTGGGGAGGCCATACGACAATGACCGTATTTCATTGCTATCCATGTCAGTTGGATGTAGGGAAGGGGAACAGGATTAAGGTGATCAAGAAAAAAGAATGCAGTCTCTCCTAACAGCAGTAGTTGTTCCATATGTAACCCTTAAGAATCTCACCCAGGCTAACAGAGTTAAATTACATGGTAATCCTACCAAAACACAGGAAAGATGACAGGTCATGCATGTACGATACCTTGGAAGATTCACACTGCAGTCAGCCATATCAAAACACACTGATTAGATTTGGATAGCTAGATTTACAAGAAAGAAGTAAAAAGAAAAATAATAATAATTAAAAAATGATACCTTTGTTTTTCGTTGTACTACAAGCATACATATTTTGGGTAAGGTTACATATTGATGGCATACTTGTTACTTGTCATCAGTCTATGCATGAACAGCAAATACATAACAAAGTAGAGAATTGCCAGTGTGTACACAAACACACACACACACACACACACACACACACACACACACACACACACACACACACACACACACACACGTACATTTTTGAGTGATTACAAATAAACAAATTAATTTATTAATAATAATAATAATAATAATAATAATAAGTAAATATGCAGTACTAGTAAATGGCAGGAGGCAAAGTCAGGACTATTTTTCTGAAACTGTAAAATTGCCAATTTTTTGGGTGAGGGAGGTTTACTTGACTGAGAAAGGTGCAAAAGATTTCTGTTTTATATTAAAAAAGCAATAATATAGCACATTGAATACTTTATGATTAGATATCATAAATTGCACAGTAACTGCTAATATGCCCTGTAAAAACAAAAATTTCATAAATTTCATATACAGTTCAAAGGAAAATGTGCACCATTATTCAGTGAAACCATATGATTCTGAAATAGTATACCACATATCAATATCACATGCAACATTTATTATTGTTAAATGAATGAACTTATATCACATATGAAAAAAGACAGCAATAACATTACCACATTTGGCATGTATAAAACATTTTTACTATCTTACAAGGTATCTTTAATATTGCTGTCCTGCCATCTGGGAAATATTATAGCAATAACCCATGCCTGGGTTTAGGTAATGCTGGATTTGCCCACGGTTGGTGTGGTTTGGTCACGAGGGCGAAGCCCGAGTGGCCAAACAAAGCCAACCGTGGGTAAATCCAGCATTACCCACACCCAGAAGTGGGTTATTGCTATTATACAATGACATTATTTAAGAAAAAAATAATTACTTTTCTTAAATAATGGCATTGTATAATGCCTCCTTGCTGCCCTTCCGCAGCTGTCTGGTATTCTGCGGCAGTTCTGATATACTGCCCAATGCGTATGCCTACACAGTACATCAGAGCTGTGGGCAAAAGCAACGGAGAAAGCAAGATCTCCATTGCTTTTTACAAACTGTTTCACTATGTTAAATGGGTTTAACATAGCGAGATAGCTTTAAAAAAAGCAACAGAGAATCTCCGTTGCTTTTTTAAAGCTGTCTCAGTATGTTAAACCCATTTAACATAGCGAGACAGTTTTGAAAAAAGCAACGGAGAAAGCAAGATCTCCGTTGCTTTTTACAAACTGTCTCACTATGTTAAAGGAGTTTAACATAGCGAGACAGCTTTAAAAAAGCAACGGAGAATCTCTGTTGCTTTTTTTAAAGCTGTCTCGCTATGTTAAACTCATTTAACATAGCAAGACAGTGTGAAGCAACGGAGATCTTGCGTTCTCCGTTGCTGCAAAAAAAAGAGTTATAGTAATGGAAAAAGTCCGGGCGACCGGACCTTTTTCCATTATTATAACTCTGATTTACAACGTGCATGCTGACCAATCAGCGTGCACGTTTTTGAATATTAATGCAGGGTCATTGTATAATACATTATTTACAAGATAGGCATCCAAAAATAAAAGCTTATGTACTGATCTGAATAAAAACTTATATCTTGATCTGAATCTAAATAAAGACACCTGAAAATAAAAGCTTATATCTTATCCTGAGTTAAACAAAAGAAAAACACTATATAGGTATAATGTTGTCTCAGTTTTCTGCACTCCTGTAGATGTAGTAACTGTATTTATAAAAGATACATTATTCACATCACATCAAGAGGCTCTACCTGTCTTCTTAGATTAACTCTTTGTGAAACAAAACATAACAATAAATGAATTTAATAGAAACATACCAATAAATGAATTTAATAGTATAGAAATAGTTATTATAATAATTACTTTCTGTGTTCCGTAAAATACTGAAATCGAAAACTTTTCCTGCATAAAATCTTGTTGTCTTTCCATGTGCTTTGAGAATGCTATGGTAAATGAATGCCAAGCTTATGGACAACAGTAAAGGATCTCCTAATTTTACATGTATTAGTCTGTAAAATGCCATCATGGTTCTGTAAGTCATAAATTGCTACCAGTGCAAACACTAGTGTACCAGATCAAACCAGAGTGAACTAAAACTAATATTTTGACCTGCTGTTTGCTCTTCCTGATACAACAGCTGCACTTTGATGATGTCTATATAACATCACTAACCCCCAACCTTCTCCATTCACTGACTGCCAAATTTTCCTAATAATGTTAAGCACTTGAACCTCTGTAAGCTATAAACTCTAACAACACAGGTCTAATTTATTGAGCTATGCCAAATTACTTCATCAAAATTTGTATCCCAAGAGTGAAATTTCTAGTGAGCTCCTGATTTGTTACACTATAAAACAGGGGTTCATGACTATCATTTGAAAAGAAAGAGCAAGCTGTCATTATCTAAAAATGTGTACTAAGTATAAAAAGAAAAAGGCTGCAGCAGTGTGTCAGAAGCCTTGATGAAAGCAAGCAGCTGTTACTGTATCCCCCCCCCCACTGTTAATAATAAATTAATTCACTGTATTTCACACACAGCTTTCTAGCCCGAACTTATTGACACCAATCAACTTATAATCTGTTGATAGGCAGTTAAGGGAGTGAGTATGGAAGGGAGTGTATAATGGTTATTATTAAATTTTATTGCTATCAGTGCAGATAGAGTATGTTAAAGTATTTTAGCAAGCGTCAACCAGTTCCCATTTTTTTTCTCAAAAGCCGTTCTACTTATAATGAAAATGCAAAATTTACAAATATCTAATTATACAAGCAAGAGCTTGTAGCCAGAAAAAAGCTATGCAGATTCACCAGGTCATACTGGACACAAAACACTTAAGACAAATACAAGTGTCTAAGCCAATTCCCCTCCCCAAATTGATCCACGTATCATTTTCTTAGAGACAGAACCACCTATGTAAGAAATGCACATTTTATGGTTGTAGCAAAAAGGCTAAAATGCTGCATTGATTTATTAAATGTACACAAAGTAAATTGGAAGAAAGGCCTATATTTAAAAAAGGTGGAGGGAGGTTTGTGACAACAGTTTAAGGTTATGAGTAAAAACTCTAAGCATATGGCTACAACCATGACTGACACACTTTTCACTCATCTGTTGTTTTTCATCTTTTTTGTCAGATTATGGAGACAGACTTTACATTGAGATGGAAGGAGATAAAATAAACCGCTATATTAGCTTATAAGTATACATTAACATCATACAATGTAATATTCTTCCTCATTATTTACAGATTAAGTTTCTTGGATGTTTACATTTATTATATAAATAAAATAAAGGAGCCCTTCAGTGCTTCTAACTCAATGAAAATGTACAACAGCTTGCCATGGATTGCTGTTTTCCTTTATAAATCTGAGGGGAAGCCTAACAGTATGAGCTAAACTTCTCATTTTTTTTAATTTGCTGATGGGAAAAGGTATAGAGATGTTAAGCCATACTTCTAAATAATTTACATTTTTGTTTGCTTGAAAAATCAGTTTTCTGAGTTAGCCTCCAATTAAAAGGGAGCTCTTGTGCAGACCACAGTATTAGCAATATTTTATGGACTTATGAGTCTAAACTGAAGATAAATATTCAGTTATACCCTACCAGCTCTAAGGGAAATGTCTCTGTTACCATTTATGTATTTTGTTACAAATTCTCTTTTTTTATTTTATAATACTTCAACAAATAAATGTATATGCAAAGAACAATGTGAATCTACTGAGGCAAATCACAATAATAACTTTAAAATGAATTTAACCCAAATGAAACTACATGAGGTTTTGGGATGTACAATGTCTTATCACTAATAACAAAGGAACCAGAGGGTGTATGGGACAGGGAAAATACTAGTTAGAGCTAACTTTACACACAACACTTTTAGTAGGAAAAAAAAAACCTTTTTGAGCAAGATTACTCATCTCTTGTTTTGGATCTGACCTTCAAGAGATACACAGGGCAGGTTTTCATATACTCATATTCTCCTGGCTGGGTATCATTGTATATATCGTAGGTAGGAGAAACAGTCATATAGAGAGGAAAAAAATAATATAGCAGAGTTAAAGAGTAGGATCTGAGTAGGTAAGGGTGTGAAGTTAAGGGGGCTTACATTGTATTTCACAGGTGCAGCTGGGATTATTTAAATAGTGGGTTTTTAGTGCAGGTTTAAAGGCTGTTAGGGAGTCAAGTTTAGTAATATATGATGGGAGGCTATTCCATAGTTTGGCAATGTTGTAGGAATATAGGCAGTGTCCTGCTCTTTTGTTGGGTTTAGCTACATTTAAAAGTGTCATTTCTGAAGACTGGAGGGTTCTAGTTGGGGTGTATGTGTGTATGATAGACTGGAGTGAAGGACAACTATCAGGTTTGAAAATTAGCTTATGAGCAAATGTTAATTGAGTATAATGGAGATAGTTGTGAAATTCAAGCCAGGAAAGGTTTGAGATAGCTTTTCAGTGCTGTGAGCGGTTAGGCATGTTAGAGGCAAATTTTGCTATCTTGTAGTAGCAAGATTGCAGCTTATTACTGAGGGATGTATAGAGGCTAGTGAAAATGGGGCTTCCATACAAAAGGGATGGGATAAGCAAAGTGTTTGCTAGTTTTATCTTAGTTTGTTTATCTAGGTAAAGTTTATGTTGGTATAGTTTTCCAAGTTTGAAATGCATTTTCTTTACTGTATTGAGAATGTGTTGTTCAAAAGAGAGTTTGTTATCAATAATGATTCCTAAAAGTTTTGCAGATAGTACCTGTTCTACTTCTGTATTGTTATGTGAAAAAATCTTGAATTCTGCATCTGTAGGTTTTAATGAAAATAGTAACAATTTAGTTTTTTTGGGGTTTAGCATTAACTGAGTGTCATTTAGCCAGGTTTCTATGGATGTGAATGCAGCCTGTGTGATCTTCTGGAGGTTAGCAAAATTGTTGAAGGATGAGATGTTAGTTGAATTATCTGCATAATGAATTAATATGCTTTGTTGTGAGGCTTTATTAAGATCATTAATGAATGCATTAAAGAATATATTAAAGAGTAGTGGTCCTAAAATGGACTCTTGTGGGACTCCTGTGTTATTTGCCAGCCAAAATAAAAGCAAACAAACCAAGAACACCCAACTGGCAACCGTTGAAGAAGGTAGATGAAGAGCAGGGTATTTGTGATAAAAAGTCCACAAGTAAGCCGTAAAAAAGTTAACACTCTTTAATTCCACTCTGTACCGTTAAACACCAAACACTAAACAGTGTTTTTCGTCCCAGTCACTACCGGAACTTCATCAGACAATTACTTCCTGTCATAATAATCATTATATACAAAATAGTGCACCAACGTCATTAATTGAGTTATTGATTAAAAAGGAAATCAGTTTTGAAACATAATTAGGTTCCGTTTTTCTAAAAAGACTCCAAAAATTCTGGAATTCGCAAAAACCAGTAAACCTTACACGTATTGAGACCTAATGTCATTGTAGATCAACAGTTGTAAGCATGTATATCATAACTACCTTTAAGACACTTTAGTCTCAGTTAAAATTTTTTGTATTTAAAAACAAATTCCATACATAGCAATTCCCCATTTAAAACATTGTAGGTAAACACTCACTTTAAGAATAATTTCCTATCTAAAAGTTTCTGGATAAGTACCAAACTTCATGTAGCATGAAAAAGTATGCACAAACAACCTGACTTCTCCGTACTCCTGGGATCCTCGATTCTACTTATTTGCCAGCCACTCTGATTGTTGGTTTTGCCATCTAACCAGTTGTTGTCTATCATTTAGGTAGGAGGAAAACCAGCATCCAAGTTTTTCTAAATATTGTAATAACTTAGGGTGTGATACGTGTCGAAAGCCTTTGATAGGTTTAACAGGAGTACTGAAGTTGATAGGCCAGCACCAAGAGCTTTATTCACAGTATCAGTGAAGGAGAGTAAAGCTGTGGTTGTGCTATGTCCAGGGTGAAATCCATGTTGAGTGAGAGCTAGGAGGTTGTTGTTAATGAGGTGATTTAATAGTGAGACTTGTAGTGCTAATATCATTAAAAACATGGAGGGGGATTTCAACATTTTTAATTCTGTTCTGAATGTGGACATCTTGGTTACATTCTAGCCAAAGGTTTGACTTTTGACATGGAGATTTAGTCAGGACTTTAATTGACTTGAAGTTATTCACTCATAAACTGAATTTGCAATTTTTACTAAGAGATCAACCTTTCAGTCCATCTGGGTTCAGGGTGGTAAGTGTATATAATCCACCACTGATCCTAGTTATTTCTTTATTTGAACAAATTTGTGAGATGGATGTTAGAAATATTTTTTCTTTGGTGAATTCCAATTTTAAGGACTTTAATATTTTTTCTTTGAATGATTGGGAAAGTTTGCAGTTGTTACAAATGAGTGGAGTGTGTATTATGAAACCGGACAAGGGGGGTGAGCTTGTGTTCATGAAATATAGTAGTAAAATGCTTGAAATTTTATCCGATGTTAACAACTATGAACTTGGTTCTGTGAATGAGTTGAATATAGCTTACAACAGGTAATAAAATGTATGTGAATGTTTTGTTTATTAAATCTAGAATTAACATTTATATACACACACACACACACACACGTGTATTTATATATATATATATATATATATATATATATATATATATATATATATATATATACACACACATATATTAAATTACTTTTCTATGCCAGGTCCACAAATTCCAGTAATATTTGTAATCCCAAAGATACATAAAGATGTGACTAATCTACCTTTGAGGCCTATTGTGAATAGTGAAAGCTCTATCAAATACCCTCTGGCCAAATACGTGGATAGCTGTTTAAAGAAATATATTGACATGGAACACCAAATATGTAGAGACTCTTGGTCTTTCATAGAGAATGTTAACAATTTGGTATATGATGAGGAATTCAATTTAATAATGATAAATGTGAAAGATCTATATACCACGACTCCCCATGATGTTGGAATTGAGTGGGTCTGTTCGATTTTAAGACTCAGGAATGTGAGTAATGAGGAGATTTTGTTATAGAAGAATTATTAGACATCATTTTAACTAATAATTTTTTTTCTGTTTGAAGGAAGGTACTTCCTTCAAAAGAAGGGGGTAGCTATGGGCTCCCCTTGTGGGGCCATTTTTGCAAATTTGGTCATGGCATTTTGGGAAAGACAGTTCATATTGACTAACAACTTGTTTTCAGGCATGGTAAAATTTTATGTGCACTTTTTTGGATGACATGTTTGTTTTATTCCATGGTGAGGAAACACAAGCTAAGGAATTTTTGCAGTTTTTAAATGACTCCACCAAATTTTTGAACTTCACTCATTAGTTTAGTAAAGATTCAATTTCCTATTTGGACACTGAATTAATGAAGTATCATGTTAATAATGGGTATAAAGCTAGAATGTTTAGAAAAGCAACATACTCAGATTCTTTTTTACACTACTCCAGTGCCCACCGATTTAAAAAAAAGAGGTCACTGGTGAAGGGTCAGCTTGTGCGGGAAGCTAGAATGGTTTCTGCACAGACTGATTTTTTGATTGAATGTGACCTCTTGGTTAACATGTTTTTAAAATGGGGATACCCCTTAGTGTTATTGGATGAACTAAGGCAAGAAGTGGTATTAAAATGGGCACAAGGCTTTTACAAAGCAATTTTACACAATCCAGCTTGTCCCCAAGTACCATCTGGCCAGTGCGAGCATAAGTACACCACAAACATAGTAGAAACATCTTTTGCTAGTGTTCTTTTGTTTATTACTCCTTATAGTATGGATGGCCTTGGAATTAAACAGATTATCATGAAGATTTGGGGTCTTCTTTCATGGGATGTGGCCTTTAATGGTATAGAGAATTTTAAACCTAAATTTGTTTTCAAAAGGGGTCAAAATTTAAAGAATTAATTGAATTTTGATGGTAGACCTTGCCTCAGAATAAAAGGGATTCTTAAATGTGAAACATGCTCTTATTGTAGACATGTTGAAGTGGGCAATAATTTTGTGACAAGGGATCAAAGATATGAGACAAAAGGCAGATTTAACTGCAATTCTTGCTGTGTAATTTATTTAGCTAAATGTCAAGCCTGCCTGAGTTTTTATATTTGCAAAAGGGATAGAAAGTTTAAAGAACGGTTATACATACATATTTACAGTATAGGGAAAGGGAAGACTGAGAACTCCTTAGCCAACTACGTTATCTTACTCCCAGGTCACTTCTTTGTTTTTTGAGTGATTGACCAAGTAGTTAAGGATGTGAGGGGAGGCCCCTTTTTTTGAAATTGGAGTTGCTAGAATTAACCTGTCAACTTACATGCCAGGCTTATGTGTTACCTGAACTTAATGACATCTGTTCCTTGGTTGGTGTGTTGAAACTTAAAAGTTTGTTGAGATGAAGAAGCATTTCCAAACACATTTGTGGGCATTACATTTCAGGAGCTCATAGATTTCAATATTGTTCAGGGATTTGTGAAGACTAGTAGTTTTTAACTATTGTTTATCTGCGTCTCTCATTGTTTTTAATGTACTTTTTTACATATACTTATTTGTGAAATAATAGTTTTCATGTTCTTAATAATAGTTTTTATAATAGTTGTTTATATCAGGAAACAGCAAAAAACATTTTTGTTTATGTGAATGTTTTTGTTTTACACCATGATCTGCTTTTTTTGATGAATCATATGACCTATTTCTCTGATGAATCACAATCTATTTTCAGAGTAACATGTGACTATTTCTTACACCACATGATTATTTAGGCAAAGTATTTAATGGTCCATTGAACTTTTGAAATTTGTCTGAAGAAGTTTGGTAACATACCTAAGAAAAGTACTTACTTTATTTGTCATTAAAGTGCTGGTTGTTTTCTGTTCCTTTGCCTTTTTTGTTGATTTAAGTGATTTAGTAGTTGGGACTGTGTGCATTTTTCTAGGATTTTTGATAGTGAGGAGAGAATGGAGACTGGCCAGTAATTTGAGAGCTTGTGTGCCTTACCACTTTTGTGTAGTGGAATTATAATAGAATTTTTTCCACAGTTGGGGGACATAAGATTGAGAAATTGAACGATTAATAAGAATACTTAACGGGTAAGCTATAGCTTTGGCAGCAAGTTGCAAGTATCCAGATGGTAAGTTATCAGCACGGAGTGAGCAGGGATTTAGTTTGGTTAGCAATTTTAGAATTAGGGATGTATATACTGGTTGCAGTGAGAAAGGAAGATCGGGTGGGTTATTGTTAGAGGAAACCATAGTGTGTATAGAGGTAGATATGGGATCTATTTGTATGGTATTTTGGGAGTTAGGGTTGCTTTTTATAGATGAATCCTTAACTAGTTTTTGAATGGTGTCAATGAAATGGGTGTCAAATATTTGTGCTATCTGGTGAGGGTTTTTTTGGGAGAGGGTGATGGATTTCGAATGTTACCAGGATTAAGCAGGGAAGATAGAGATTTCCAGAATTTTTTTTTTATTATTACTTTAGGAGGATAGTTGTGAGGAGAAATAGGTTTTCTTATCAGTTCTGTTATTTTTTTTGCAGTATTTCGAAGTTGTTTATAATTTTGTTCATTTGCTTGAGTTGTACTTTTTTTTCCATATTTTCCAGGCTTTGTCTCTAGACAGGAAGGTTTGTTTAGCTTGCTTTGTTAGTCAGGGGGCAATGTTAGGTTTTGTTTGTTTTGTACGAACAGGTGCTAAGCTATTTAATGTGCTAAGAAGGTTGTTATTGAAATAATCTACGAAACGCATGATGAAGAGAAATTTAAAAAAGAACACTGTTTGCTCTACGAGCAGGATCGGTACAGTTGTGTTCAGAATCTTTTTGTACAGCTTTCAATATTAACATGCTGCAGCACATTAATGTGGTCTGTTGTAGTTTTCATTTCAGTTTTTTTTTTACATTATTGTTATTACTTCCATCACTGCAGTGAATTTGCACTAATTATAGAAAAGTAAGTTGACATATAGCATTTTAATTTGCCAGAAGGATTTTGTTGATATTTCATTCTTATATTTGACTTTATGGATATTTCTTCAAAGTGATATGAAGGAAGCAGTATTATTCCTTGGAGTATATGTGTACTAATAGAGTATACACTCATTTCATCTTGTGTGATTTGTAATGTGTCTCTGTCTAAATATTGTTAAGGAATTTCCTTTAAATTACTCCTATCTGATAGATTCTTGTGAGAATCCAGCTGTTATTTTTTTTGTGTTTGTCCAAGCTCTAAAATTTGTTCAGTTATTTATAAAACATGCTATGCAGTTTTGTGCTCTCATACAACATTTGTATGCATACTGTGCTATTTGCCTGCATTGTGTGCGTTGTGAAAGGCAGTTTTATCTACAGACAATCGTGTATGTATTTTGCACTACTGTTATGTACTGGCACTGTGAAATATGCCACAACAGTAATGTGCACAGGAAAATTGTTGATTCACCGAGCAGGTTCCATTGCTTGCTGGTATTGTTGTTTGATTGATGTGTGGCATAGATTCTGTTTCTTATGAGTTATAAATGGTCAGGAAAGACAGAGAGCACCTGGATTAAGGGACCCTGATTGAGTTTGACCTTGTCATTTATTTTATGAGCACAGAATTTGCAGTGGTTAGACGTGCATAGATCTGAAGCATCTGAATCACAGTTCTACAAATGTGATGGCAGATGGTACATGTCTCTCGTGAGAAATGTGAACAGTATGTACATTTTGTAAGCATCTGTATGAAGTACAGTTGGAATGAAAGAAGCTGTCATTATCATGCCAATGTTACACTTCACTACTGTGGTGTAATAGGATAAATCATTTTCATTATCAGTGCAATGTTACACTTCACTACTGTGGTGTAATAGGATGAATCATTGACATTATCAGTCCGATGTTACACTTCACTACTGTGGTGTAATAGGGCACTGTAAGAATGGTTATGATCCTCTTACTTTGCATTTTACTGTCATGATGCTGCAGTAAATTGCTGTCACCACATATTTATAAGGCTGTGTTGTCTTCATTACTGTTATCAAGCTGCACATGAAATTCATCATGATGCCACATCGCTTTCTATAACTGAAGCTGTCTGTCTTTACCAGCTTTAGACACAATCAAAATATGTCAAAAGGCATTTATTGACAGCTATTTTTGTCTGCATTTGCCAGCTTTAGACACATCTAAATATGTCAAAAAGGCATTTATTGACAACTGCTGTGCTTGGTTGGTGACAAAGTGATTTGTTGGCCATTGTTATGTACTGTAACCCTACATGATAATGAATCCCATTCAGCACTGCAGACCATGGACCGCTGCACTAAAAAATAATACCGAAGTCACCAGTCAATGGAACTTTTTTCATCTGGCTGCAGACCTCAATATTTTTCACTTTGTTGAATTTGGAGTGGGGGAGCATTACTGCAGTGAAATGGTAAACAACAATATACCTGCCTTTCAGTACCATAGACCAAGGAACTAGACCAATTCCAATAATAGTTAATTTATCCAAAAAACTGACCAAATTATTTTTTTTTTCTTTTTCTTTCAAAACAGATTTATTCACAGTTATAATGATGATGGGAGAATGTGAACAGTTGGTGGTGGTTTTGAAAACCTGCACACAGCTGGTTACGTTACACTCTGCATTAAAGCCTGGGTACTACATCAATAAAAATAATCATGTTCCCATCAGACGTCTCAGCTTAAGTGTTTTATTATTACACAGCACATTCAATGGCAACTTAATGTAACTGGCATTGATCGAAATAAAAAGTATGTTATCATCTCTTTGGATTTATGTGTATAACTGTCTGTGTATTTATGTATGTACAGTACACAGGCATTCATTAATTGACTAACCAGGTTATCTCAATTTGAAGATGTCCATTTTCAGAGGTGACCCCTGGAGGAAATGCCATCAACTAATATGGAAATAATAATGCAAACACATCGATTTTAATACAAATAAGTGCCAGAACAGAAGTATAACAGGCTAAACATATGCAAGTAAATATTTTCTGAATAGTAGAAACACCAAGGTAAGAAAAATGACAGAAAAAAAATGATATACAGTTTTGCTGATAAAACAGTTGCCTGCAGACTTGTCAGCTGACCATGGTTTTCCGATATTTATCTAATTTTTGCATACAGTTTTATGCTGTGTATCCTAAAATGTCGGATAATGTCATAAAACAGTGATATTATCATAAGTGAATAGTGTCACACATTATAGTTAAAGAATTATTAATTTTCAGAAAATGCATTGCATTGCATTTCTATTACAATGCCAATATTTGAACTGAATAGTAGCAATATTTTGAAACTGCTCCTGATTTAGTCTTTCTCCCTGATATAAGAATATTTTTCCATCATTCTTTAGGTAACAGCTTTAGTCCAATACTTACAGGGACAGAAATATTATATGGAAGCATTTCATGAATACAAGCATCTAAAAAAGAAACATAATGCATGGTAATATTATAGAAATAACACATTCCTTAAGATCCACAAAATAATAGAAGCCAAAGGTCAGTACGTATGTAGTTAAAACATTTGTCATTAAGGAATACCACTATTTCTCATTCAAAGTACCTGATGTGGACTTTTTGGGGGTAATGTAGGAAGCATGACATCAGATAGCATAGGGCAGGCTTTTCTTGAAACGTGAGTTTTGCAACTTACATTTATATGTAATCATGAAGTATGTATTGCTCAAGCAGTATTTTATGCAGGTAATGGTGCAACGGCAGAATACAGTAGCCATGGATACTGTCAGTAAAATTAAAATAGTATGAGCATGTGAAAAGGATTATGAAGGAGGGATGATTGTGAGAGATGTTATGAGAAACTGAGAAGGTGTATGGTGTGCCTTTCAGTATATAGTGTAGAGGTAGTGTGGTAAACATAAAATCATTGGAAGTGTAAGGTATAGTAAAGAAGGTGATAGACTGTTGGTGATGAAACATGATTAATAATAACAGAATATCTTTTATGTTATTCCATTTATGCCTGCTAACCTTCACAGCCTCCCTCTTAACAGTCATATGTCCATTCATTCCAAGAGCTTGTGGATTTCCCAGCAGAAAGGGGAGGTTCATCCAGAGAGGGACATCATCAAGGACACCAGAGACTAAACTGACTTCCCCTTCATCTTCAGTGCAAGTAGTGATGGCATTAACGTTTAAGCCCTAACTCCTTCAGCAATGGTTGACAATTTCATTATAAGTGTGTGAAGAATGAAGGGAATTGAGCACAGGTAGCAACAGCAGTTAAGAGGTTTGCATACCTCTCGACCTCTTAGTTCAAGATGTCTGGATAAAGCCTAAAATAAAAGGGGAACAAAGGCTCAAAATAGGAACACATTTTAAATATTTATGTTATAAAATCAAGAAGTTGCTTAAATAATAGCATGCATTTTCTATACTGCTAGTGTGTGTGTGTGTGTGTGTGTGTGTGTGTGTGTGTGTGTGTGTGTGTGTGTGTGTGTGTGTGTGTGTGTGTGTCTGTGTGTGTGTGTGTGTGTGTGTGTGTGTGTGTGTGTGTGTGTGTCTGTGTGTGTGTGTGTGTGTGTGTGTGTGTGTGTGTGTGTGTGTGTGTGTGTGTGTGTGTGTGTGTGTGTGTGTGTGTGTGTGTGTGTGTGTGTGTGTGTGTGTGTGTGTGTGTGTGTGTGTGTGTGTGTGTGTGTGTTCCTTGTACTGTCAAGCCTACATTCTGTGTCTCATGTCACATTTTCAGCACCCATAAGCTCCCACTTGCTGAGGGTGAGTAGTAGAATAAACCATCTATCCCTCTTCCAGGATGACCAAGGCAGAACTAGCCACATTCATCCAACTTGCAATGTGTTGGTCATACTCAGGTTTACCTGTCATTCAGTCAGGCATTTTTTTTCTTTTATTTTAGTATAGATGGCAAAAAGGGAGCACTGTGGGAAGTTTGTAGTTTTCATATGATACAGGTTACTTGTGTAAATGTGAGATAGCAGCTAGTGCACAGACCTGTAACTTAAATTGGCAGCTTATTCCATTCTATAAGGTCAGAGCTGACTAGGAGCCTTGTTACATATGTGGTCTCAGTGTATGTTATACAGTCATGAATTTGTGTTTCCATTCTTGCATTGGCATTTGGCACACTTGAAGTTGGCACTGTTTAGCTGTACCATGCTATAATGACATTAGGGATGTGGTTATCTGCATTCACATCTATGGTTCAATGCACATTATCTTTTCATTTAATGAAATATGTGGATTGGTAAGTCACCATTACATATTAAACACCTAGAACTTCCAAAACCAATACCATTTCAAAAAATGAACATCAAGGAGCTAAGTTTAACTATCTACTGTGATCTTTATTAATGGATGCTTCGGCACCCCAGCCTTTTGCTTTAAAGGAATGATTTTTTAGCATCAAAACAGAACTTCTTATACAATTAGCACCACTTAATTCCAACTTAATTAAGTGTTAATTAACAATTACAATTTTAAATTTGTTCATCTGACCAAAATAGCATTACAAGGACATAATGCATGCTGTTAACCATCCTAAATACAAGAAAATCCCTACATAAATCTTTTTAATATAATTCTTACCATTTAAATGTTCTTGAATAATGTACTATAAATAATTTCACCTTAAGAATTCATGAACAAAATTGTTAATCAACATTTCTAAAAATGTAAATTGACCTCCAAATTTAATCCTACTGGTTGAGTAGTCCTAGAATTTAGAACGAATGTGCTTTCCATAGGATCATAGGATCATAGGAGGTTACTAGACTAATTGCCCTGGAGCCCTTGCAGGTCTAGCCAAGAGTTTATCCCCAAAAAAGAAACCTCAGTCAGCACCTGTCACCCCTGTCAATGAGGGACACAGGTAGAACCCCTGGGACAAATTTGTGGTTTCCCATCCACTCATCAAGGTTGCGCTTGAAGAGGGTCAGCGAGGTAGTCTGTTTGGCATGTATTGGAAGTCTGTTCCAGAGATGGGGCAACCTCTGGGAGACAAGCCTGTTTCTCCACCTGGTTTTGCTGATGTTGCATTTTAGATTTAGGTCTCTTGAGTAGGTAATCCACGAGAAGTTACACTTTTGGATATGGAACATCTCTAGTAGGGCAGGTTCTGATAATGCCTTGTAAGCGAGACACAGATCACCTCTGAGCATTCTGTATGATACTGAGTGGAGTGATAGTGATTTGAGCCTGTAAACATATGACAGGTGTTGGAGGACATGGATTCTCTTTGTGAGGTATTTCTGTGTCCTTTTCAGTTGGAGCATGTGGTTGGAGAGGTACATACCAAACTGGATCATCTCATCATCATCATCTTCTTTCGGCTGTTCCTGTTAGGCATCACCACAGCGGATCATCTGTTTCCATTTTTTCCTGTCCTCTGCATCTTGCTCTATCACACCAACCACCTTCATGTCCTCTCTCATCACATCCATAAACCTTATCTTAGTCCTTCCTCTTTTCCTCTTACCTGGCAGCTCCATCCTTAGCATCCTTTTCCCAATATACCCAGCATCCCTCCTCAGCACATGTCCAAACCAACGCAATCTTGCCTCTCTTGCTTTGTCTCCAAACTGTCCAACCTGAGCTGACCCTCTAATATACTGATTCCTAATCCTGTCCATCCTAGTCACACCCAGTGCAAATCTTAACATCTTTAACTCTGCCACATCCAGCTCTGACTACTGCCTTTTTGTCAATGCTACCGTCTCCAGCCCATATAACATAGCTGGTCTCACTACCCTCTTGTAGACCTTCCCTTTCACTCTTACTGGTACCCGTCTGTCACAAATCACTCCTGACACTCTTCTTCACCCATTCCACCCTGCCTGTACTCTCTTCTTCACCTCTCTTCCACACTCACCATTACTCTGAACTGTTGATCCCAAGTACTTAAACTCATTCACCTTTACCAACTCTACTCCCTGCATCCTCACCATTCCTCTACCCTCCCTCTCATTTACACACACATATTCTGTTTTAGCCCTGCTGACCTTAATTCCTCTCCTCTCTAAAGCATATCTCCACCTCTCCAGGGTCTCCTCAACCTGGTTCCTACTCTCACTACATATCACAATGTCATCTGCAAACATCATAGTCCACGGGGCCTCCTGTCTAATCTCATCTGTCAACCTGTCCATCACCACTGCAAATAAGAAAGGGCTCAGAGCTGATCCTTGATGTAATCCCACCTCCACCTTAAACATATCTGTCACTCCCACCACAGTCCTCACCAATGTCATACTACCCTTGTACATATCCTGTACCACTCTTACATACTTCTCTGCCACTCCCGACTTCCTCATATAATACCACAACTCCTCTATAAGCACCCTGTCATATGCTTTCTCTAAGTCCACAAAGACACAATGCAACTCCTTCTGACATACCAAACGGGATATTATACTCAATTATTGGCCTAATGAGGGAGGAGTACAGAGAGGTAATAACCTCCTTTTTTCTGGATGCAATCCTTTTACTTATGAGATGAACCAAGTAAAAGGCTTTTCTGACCACTGCCACTACATAATGGTCAAATATGAAATTGTTGTCAACCTGAGTTTCTCTCACCACAGTTTGTGTGCTTAGGGGGTTGTCATTGATGTGGTAATCAGTAGGGGCCATGTTTTTTTCCAAAATGGATTGATAATACATTTTTTTTGCATTTAACTTAAGGCCATGACTTTGGCACCAGTCATTTGTTGCTGTGAGACCCTCTTGCACTATGTTAACATCATTTGGGGAGTCAATAACAGCACCCAACTTAAAGTAATCTGCAAACTTGGTAAGCCACAGGCCTTTTTTCTTTGCCTGGACCACTGAGAAATTGATGTCAAACTTTAAGGGTCCCAGGACAAATCCCTGGGGAACACCACAAGTGAATGGTCTGCTGTCAGAGGTGGAGGTGCTTATTTTGACCTTGTGGGTCTAATCAGTGAGCCAGTTGGCCACCCACCTAATGAGATAAGGATTTACGCCAAGCTGCATTAGCTTTTTGATGATGCCTGAGTTGAGTATTGGGTCAAAGGCTTTGGTTAAGTCGAGGTCAGCTGTGTGTACTGACTTTTCCTCATTCGGTGTCTTGGTGACAGCCTCAAAGAAGTCAACCAGGTTCAACAGGCAAGATCTGCCCTTGATGAATCCAAACTGGGGGTCAAGTGCTTGGAAATTGCCTATGTCCTTGTTTATTAGATTCATAATAATATGCTCCATGGCTTTACAGATCAGACTGGTCAGGCTAATGGGGAAGTAGTTTCCAGTGTCAGTAGTGGCACCACCTTTCTGCAAGGGGATGACAATGGCAGTTCCCCACTCTGCTGGAATGAAAACTGTACTTAGGCTGTGGTTGAATAGGGTGCTCAATGGCAAAGCTAGTTCTTGCTGGTGATGGTGCAGAATACAGTCTGGGATACTATCAAGTCCCATGGAAGCTGTGTTCTTTGCCTTGGGTAGGGACTTTAACAATTGCTCTACGGAGATGTGAGGTGCGGGTCAAGTATTGTGGATGCCGAATGGGCTTTGAGGGTGATAAGGGGGTGACATTTGCACTGAACCTATCTGCTAGCAGGTTGGCTAAGTCAACAGGATCAGTGTAAGTTGTACTGTTAAGTACTAACTCAGAACAAACCTGGGCTTTTCCATGTAGGTTCCTGATGTTACCGAAAAAGGATTTGTGGTTTCCCTTTATTTTGTAGGCTAGTTTCAATTCAGAATTGGCTTTGGATGTTTTCACTAGTGATCTAATTTGCTTGTTGAGGCTGAAGAGGGAGTTTTCCAATTTGAAATTTGTTCTTTTTTTCCCTTGGACAACAGTTTCTTCCTTTTGTTTTAAAGCCTGTTGATAGAGGATGTCCATCAGACAGGTTTGTGTTTTCTTGAAGAGCATGTTTTAGTTTTCTTGGATATGGCTGACTCCATGCAGTTGTACACATGCTTGTATACTGCATTGGTGTACTGTTCAGTATAGTTTTCTGCATCCTCAGATGAGGCTGGTGGTGTAAAGCTACTGATACCCTCCCTTAGAAGGTTGTAGTTAGCTTTTGAGAATTTTTTTTAGCTTGGTTGCAGCTGGGGGTGGGGGTGGGATAGAAACTTAGAAGGAGACAGACGACGATCTGACCTCAACAGGGCAGAATATACTATGGGAGTGGTGCAGTGGTCACCCATGTTGGTGAGAACCAAATCCAGAATGTTATCTCCCCTTGTGGGGAATGAGACGAGCTGCTCTAGTGCATTAGAACTTGATGAAGTGAAGGAATTGTTGGGTGAGTGCATTAGTGTAGGAATAGTTTTCCAAGTCTTTGTTGGGGTAGTTGAAGTCAGCAAGAATAAAGGTGTTAGGGGGTATCTTGATGGAGTCAAGTAGGTCCAGGTAGGAGGAGTGGGTGTCCTTAGTCATGGAGGGCATTCTATAACTGGCTGTAACTTGGATGGGTGTCTTGCCATCTGTCAGTTGCACCTGGAGTAATTCCAGTGCATATGCTGGCAAACCAGTCAGGAGGTGTGCCTGTCCCTAATGAAGATAAAGACTTCACCACTCTTGATTTTCCCAACATCATTTTGGGGTAGGAAAGTGTGGAATGATGTATAGCCTGGTAAGCCAGGGGTGTTCTCAACAGCCCTGAACCAGGTTTCCAGGACTGCACAGATATCTGCATCTTCCAGTGTGAGGAGAGCCTCCAGTAAGTGCGTTTTCAGGTTTAGGCATCTAGCGTTAAGCAGCATGACCCTCAATTTGCTTTTTGTCAGATCTTTTACTTTGGAAGATTTGTCTTTAGGACATTGCCTAAAAAAAGGCACAATGGGGAAGGCAAGAGCCTTGGTCTGGATCTGGAATCCCAGAGGTGACAGGTGGAGGCCATGTCTGGCAAAGCATCGAGGTCTGTCAACCATGTCATCCCAGGCAGACAGATACTGGATCCCCTAGAAAAGACACCAGACACTAAGCCAATTGTTGAAGTCAGTTATTTTTTGTTGGCATTGTGGTATCATTCTTGGTGAAGGTAGGATGCTGCTTAGGGCTAGGGTCATACCTGCCTGGGACACATATTCTGAGAGCTCAATCACATCTCTCTTCATATAGTCCAGGGAGGTACACCTCAAGTCATTCATACCAACATAGAGAATGACAGTCATACTTGTACCTGTTGTGGAGAGACATAAATCCGTGCATGATGTGGGGGATTCTGGCACCTGACAGATAACTGACCATGACCTTCTCCTTGTCAAGCCTGATGAGAGGGACATCACTGTGTCTCACAACTGAGTCACCAATGACAAGTATGTTTGGATTATTGTTATGCCTTACAGGCTGCATTGGTTTATTGTTATACTTTATTGGCTGTGTTTCTGAGACACTGGTGTGTTGTCTGCTGTGTGTGTTTGGTGTTGTGTGTGGAAAGCTTGTGAGTATGTTTTGGAGGTCTGTGCTGTTTAGGTAAATTTTTATCAAGGACTTCTGCATAGGTGGGTGTGTATTGTGCTTGGCTATGCGATGTGGGTGGTGTGGTATTTGTGCTGGCAATGTCCTCTTTGTCAGGAGTACTGACTGTGGCATGAGATAGCATGGATTCCAGGTTACTGATGACTTATTAGTTCTAATAATTTCTGAATGAATGGTTCAATGCATATTACCGATTAATGAAATATATGGAATGGTAAGCCAGCATTACACCCTGCTAAACAAGCAGTGGCCAATATATGGTCACATCATCACAGTCATTGCTAAGCAGTTTTTAGCAATGTTGTTCTGATTTAATGCATTCTTGCTTTTCTAATATTTGCATGAAGGAATCAAAGGTGGTACTGTATAATGTTGCCGGTGCTATCCCCACTAGGACAACTGGTAAAACTGTCAGCAGTGTACGTTGTTATTTAATATCAATTTCTAGAGCAAATGAAAAGTAATATTTCAAAATAAAGCTTAAAAATATCCCCTCACTGTTCACTAGTTTTGAGGTAAAATGTTGAATTTTTTCTTGCTTTCGTTTTCATTTTGCCCACATCATCATGTAATGCACTGTGTTCCTAGCTCCAGGCAAGCCTTTTAAGATTGATACTGTCTTTGTCCTAGGAAAGAACTAATACAGGTTCATCAAAGATCCAAAATGACGTTTCATGGCAATGCACTATTTACTCATGGTGTCAGCCTTGTGTGTTGCTTGTAATAATTAATTACATCAATGTCTCAGCACAATGGCACCTCATTTTTGTTATACTCTGCTGAACAGGTTATCCCTACTAGACAGCAGTCTTTTGCAGGGGATACATGAGGTACTATTTATAATGATTATAGGAAATTTGGCAATGGCACTGGGGAACTTCCACTAGTCTTATTAAAACTGCCATTTAATTTTATACATTGACCTGGGCTACCACATCTTACACCAAGTACAGTATACTCAAGAATGTAGCACACCCCAATACTGCACTGTCAGTATTATTGAATCCAGGCACCTAAACTAACAGCCTTCTGATCTTCCAGCACTAAAGCGTGTGTGCTACTTGCTAAGTCACTGACACTTGATTGTTTGGCAGGATGTGTTTGTATGTGCTGGATCCCTTGTCTTTGGCAGTGACCCGAATCTTGCAACATAAACTACTGCAGTATTTCTTCCATGGCCATGTAAGTTGTTATTGTACACTGTATCAGTTAATCTTTTCAATACTGCTGGACCGTGTCAGTTTTGGGATTATATACTCAATTTCTGTATCAGTAATTATGCATGGTAAACACACTTTTGTTCTTCAGATTCCACACTGCCAACCATGCTGCAGCAAGGTTTGTGTTACCTGTCCTCACCTGCATCTTATTACACCTGCATTATTAGTTGACTATGCCTTTCTTAACCCATACATTTTCAGTGCATCAGGTCCAGCAATAACTATATCACTGTGAAGATCACATGGTCAGTGTCCGAGGGTATGACTGCTGTACACTCAGTCATGGATTCTTGATTATCTTGATACAGTGGTACATCGGTATCAAGGTGGGAAGAGCTGTACTTGTGTACTGCATCTGTTGTCCAAATACAAACCTGTGTTACACTTCTCAGATTGCAATAGGTGTATGTTGAATATTTACAGAAGCAATAAAGGTACAGTCATTTTCCATCTTCCATTTAAAATGTTACTGTAAAGGAGCAATAATCTCACAGTAGACTCCCTCTTATCCAGCTTCTCTTTAACCAGCCATCAAATTTTTGCCATAGCCCTAGCAAAAGACAACAGAGAAGAACAACACTTCCACCTCCTCTGGGCTAAATAATGACAGACAATTGAGTTTTAGACATCATACTCATTAGCAAAATGCATACTAACACAAATCCTGTTATTCTGGCTGATTTGTAACCTAAAAATGCTATTTTTAATGCTTTTTCTGATTAACCAGCCATTTGTTTATCCAGCCTAAGGTCTGGCTCCAGTAAGACCAGATAAGAGGGAGTGTACTGTACTGTGTTATTTCCTATCTTCATATTATGAGCCCTAGCACAGTGGGAGATAACTCTCCACTCTCAGTACTGTCACCACTTGGTCATGGCTTAGCATGTGGAGTCAGCACTGGTTTTGGGATGCAACTCAATGACTCGCTGAAGCATGGTCTCCATATGACCAATTCAGACATGTGTGTGTGTGTGTGTGTGGGGGGGGGTTATAGAAAAGTCATCTTCATATGTTTTTTAGCAATCTGGAAGATAGAATATTAATATCAGGAGTTATTTGGCAAGACATCAAATTCATGCTTGTGGCCAGAGATGCAATATCAATGTTGATAGTAATAAAACTGTGTATATAAATATAAACATGCAGATCATACAATAAATATGTCCATCATATATGATATACAAGGGACATTAACTTCTATTGTATATTGTGAAATGCACAGCAAACTACTCCTTATGGTTCTTACATATATGGAAAATGTAGTAGTGCATTGACTTAAACACAAATGTACTTTTCCATGACTGCAGAACATTTCTTTTTGGGGGGGGGGGGGTTTGACATGAACCCACAACTCCACAAAGAGCTTCAGAGCACATAGACTTCATATGAGGATTCACTTATAACCTTATACAGGAGGAAATATTCAGAAGCCAATTCTAGCATTGCACAGTCATAGTACCACCCTTGTGGTATGTCACTGCTGATGTATGTGATACTGGTGTGTAGAGAATGGGCAGCTTGTAGATTGGCACCCTGACTGGAGAACCAACATTCTCCAACAGGGGGTTAATCTAAAGATAACTGCCACTGAAAAATTAGTCTGCCACTTCACAGCAGCATATCAAGCTGCTGTGGAGCTCGGACTGAAAATAACCTAATGGTTGCCATTATGTTATGCACGCTAAGCAGTGCTTTTGCTGTTTAGCTACTGTAAAAACTAAATGAAACAGAAAAAGGTGAGTGTGTTTGTGTGTCTGCCTTTGAGTGAGTGAATATGTGGTTGTGTGCATGATAATGAGATGTGTAAGTGAGAGAGAGAGAGGGAGTGTGAAGAGTGAAAGCAGTTGAGCACTGGTAGCAACATCAGTTAAAAGGTTTGCGTACCTCTCGACCTTTTAGTTCAAGATGTATGGATAAAGCCTAAAATAAAATGGGAACAAAGGCTCAAAATAGGAACACATTTTAAATATTTATGTTATAAAATCAAGTTGCTTAAATAATAGGATTTGTGTTAGCATGCATTTTCTGTACTGCTAGTGTGTGTGTGTGTGTGTGCATGTGTGTGTGTGTATGTGTGTGTGTGTGTGTGTGTGTGTGTGTGTGTGTGTGTGTGTGTGTGTGTGTGTGTGTGCGTGTGTGTGTGTGTGAGTGAGATCAAGGGGCCAGTAGCAGCAGCAAATAAGAGGTTTGCGTACCTCTTGACCTCTTAGCTCAAGGTTTCTGGATAAAGCCTGAAATAAAGGGGGAACAAAGGCTCAAAAATAGTAACATATTTTAAATATTGTTCTTATAAAATTACAAAGTAGCTTAAATAACAAGATATGTATTAACATGAATTTTCTGAAGGAAATAAAGTCTGAAACGTCAAATCTATGTCATGATTTAATGACTTCAACAACAATGACTGGCAGCAAACCACACATTTTAGGAGTGAGGGACCAAAAATAAAGTAAATATCTAGATGTTTTTTAAATGTTATATTTTGGATGTAAAATGTGCCCTCCAGCACCATTTGCAGATAATATAGCAACTTTGAAGCATTAGGTGTAGGAACTATTTTACATCAAAGGTACATAAAAATACAGTAATAAAAAATAACAAATAAGTAAGTAAAACACAATAGTTTTACAGACAGTCCATTCTCTAAGTGCAATAATGCTCTCCAGGGTGTGTGTGTCATACTTCTCAAGTATACCGAATTTCTCATTTTTTTCTGTTTTTGAAGTCTAAATAATGGGGTGCCACTATTCCCGAGTGGCACTGCTTAATTTCCAAATTTCCCAGCTTTTTTTCAAACTTCAGCCTTTTGACCTGACGTCATCATGTGTGCGATGAATCAGCTCCCTGAACAGCCTGCCAGCTTGTCAGAATTTGGCTTGAGTGTAATGTGTGAGTATTTCCGGCTGCTCCAGGTATGGCCATTTTCTTCCATGAGCTGCAAGGGGTCTCCGGGAACATTGCTGCTTGGTTCATTCATTGTTGTTATTTTTTTTATATTGGTATTCAGCTTTGGTTCGTGTCTTGTGAGCTGCAAGGGCATAACTCTGCTGCAGGGGGTATCCTCCAGGAATGTCGCTGCTTGGTTTGTTGTTATTATTTTTTTGATATTCATATTCAGCTTGGTTTCCTGAGATGAATGGTTCTGCTTGGTTTGGCAATGTTGTTATTTTATATTCAGCTTGGTCTCTGGGAATGTTACAGGAAAGCTTCTTGCTTGGTTCATTGTTGTTATTTTTATATTAATATTTAGCTTGGCTTGGTTGATGAGCTGAATGGTTCTGCTTGGTTTATTTTTTTATATTCAGCAATTTCAGCTTGGGCTCCGGGAATGTTACAGGGAAGCTGCTTGCTTGGTTCATTGCTATTTTTATACTGATATTCAGCTTGACTCATGAGCTGAATGGATCTGCTTGGTTTGTTATTTTTATATTCAGAAATTTCAGCTTGGTCTCCAGGAACATTACAGGGAAGCTGCTTCATTGTTATTCTATACCGAAATTCAGATTTTTCGTGAGCTGAACATTACAGGGAAGCTTTTTTCATGAGCTGAGCATTACGGGGATGCCTTTTCATGAGCTGAATGTTACAAAGAGGTGTTTTCATGAGCTGAACATTATAGGGAAGCTTTTTCATGAGCTGAATGTTACAGGTGTGTGTGTGTGTGTGTGTGTGTGTGTGTGTGTGTGTGTGTGTGTGTGTGTGTGTGTGTGTGTGTGTGTCCAGATTTCTGCCTTATACTTTTTTTCTGTTCCTCCTACAATCTGTGGTGTTCTGGACTTTTGTGGCAAATCAGTGAAGGATTGAATTCATTAAATAATGATAGGCATTTGAATTTCAGACTTCATATTCAGAAAATACATGGTAATACAAAACCATTTATTCTAGCAATTTTCTAAGTTTATAAGATCAGTATTTGAAATGTGTCCCTATTTTTGGGGCTGTTTTCCCCCAATATTGGCTTTGTCCAGTTTTTTTTTTTTTTTGCTAAGAGGTTGACAGCTATGGTGAGAACTGAATTCACTAAATGATAAAAAATTAAGTTTCATGTTTCCTATCCTTCAGGAAACACTGGATTTGGCATAGTGGTATGTATGTTGCTATGACTGTAGTGCACAAGGTCCTGGGTTCAAGACTTGTGAGTGAAACGCATGGTGGTAACACAACATTTTATTCTAGCAACTTTCCAAGATTATACAAGCAATGTTTAAAATGTATCTCTGGTTTCTGGGCTTTTGTCCCCCCCCCAATAAAGTTTGGCTTTTTCCAGATTTCTTGAGCTGCAAAGTTGAGAGATACAGTTGAGTGTCAAATGGATTTTAAAAGGAGCTGAGAGCTTCAAGGGAAAATAACTTTAGTGCTGCTTATGGGGAGTCTGCTTCCATTGTTACTAGCATAGCAAGTTGAATACTTGCTTTTGGTGCAGAAGACTGTGGGTTCTACTCCCACGGTATGTAGATGCATTGCTGATACTGTGCTGTGTTGTACTTTTAAAGGGGGTGGATGCTGCAGTCTGAGAATGTCCTCTTTGGCAGCAATAACTATGAACCTGTTATCAGTTTGCCATCCCTTTCCTATTGCAATATCACTAGCTTATCATTTTTTTAATGTAACATGGGCAATTTCTTCCTCAAGGGCAACAGGCACTTTATTTGTAGATGAAACAATGAAATAGAAAGTGGTTTGCTAGCAGCAACCTCTTCATTAGTTACAGATCTGTTTAGTGAGGAATTATTTAGATAACTTTTACTTCTGCAGAGATTGCGCATATTTACTGATACTGGTGGATTGTAGAAGTTTGAGTAGACTTTTATGATGGAAATGTTCTGAATTGGGCAATTTTGTCATTATTGGCGCATGTGTTTTGTTTCATTGTTTACTGGAAAATGTTCAAAACAATAAATTTAAAATGCCCTCTAACAATTATACTGCATTATACAAGGAATATAATTTAATACAATCAGGAAGGTGTATCAAAGAACACATGTATGTTCCATGTGCAAGGGGCCTATGATTTGAAAACAGCCCAAAGTTAATCTTTATCTGCCACTGGCCAGATGTATTTTCTTTGAATGTGGGTTTCAATGCTTCAATGAGTGTGAGTTTCAAGGGCAGAGAAGTTTTAATGCTAAGTCTATTTTCATTGTAAGAATGCATTGCTTTGTTTAGCAGATGTCTATTAGTGTTTGTGCTATCAAATGTAAAATACAACTTTTAAATGAAATTCAAATCATCATAGAAGTAAAGCAGTATGCACATTACAGTGTTTATGGTAAATGGGGTGGAATAGCCAAGTGATGGGACATTAGAATGGCTGTAGGGGAGGGCTGTATATGGGAATGCCCCATTTTACCAAGATTTTGTGAGGGGGGAAGGATGGCAAACTCAAAGACAGCCCTGGATGGCATAAACTGTAGCTATACCATTGATCAGTCAGCCATGAAAAATGACATTTGGAAGTCTTAACATACTTTAATATTCTTTTCCTAAGATTAGAATATTGCCTACCATTAAATGCCCTACTTTTACCATAAAACCCATATACTGCAAGTCACCAAAAACAAAATCATAAGGTTCATCATCTTCTCCCTTCCCAGTGAACATCATTGGTACACATTTAAAAGAAAACGGTTACCATTTACTACAGGATCTGGGTCTCTGGCCATATTTTGGTTGTCTGTTCTTCAGTTTGTGTTTGAAAGTAGATATCTCACAATTCCATTGAAATGGGCGGGGTTACACATTTTTGTATGCAAATTGTATGTTAATCAGCATACAGATTTGTACCTATTTTTCACGGGCCTTTGTCCAGACTTTTGATGTTTCCATGTTGAGAGGTATGGTGTGTGTTATTGTGGAAATAATGCTCTTTCAGTGGTTGAGCCTCAGAATGCCCTTGAGCAGATGTTATTTCCACAATAACACACACCCTATTGGGCAGTATTGTTTGCATAAAACTTCTATACAATAAATATGTAATGCCTACAATTATTACAATAAAAGCAGGGTCATTTTTATGCCAGTATGTATACACATCCAGGCACTGTCTTAGTGCTGTAGTCTGTTCCTGTGCATCATTCTATTTGTTTCATTATCTGTAAGAACTAGAGATATAAAATGGGCATAACAAAAACTTGGATGGTGGCAAACAGTGGAAGGTTATTAGGTTAGCTAAAGCATGTTATTCTTACAGTAGTAAGTTGGCGACTAGGCCTCAGCTTCATCCTCTTATGAGTGAAAGATGTCAGGCTTGTGATGACTCACATCATTGTAGTGATGATGGCACTGTTCCCCTGTGTGGGACGCCAGTAGCACAGGTGACAGCATTAACCTAACTGCTCTAGGCATTGGCTTTATACTGTGATCCAGTATATCCTTTCTGCTGGAACCCATGACTGTATTGATTAGCGAGGATCTCCTGAAAAATCTTGGACTCCTCGTCACACCACCTCTGTGGTCTAATAGGATCTCTGCCTTCGCTTGCTCCAGCTATGATGACTTACCTTGAATGATATCAGGAAAAAATAGCAGTGAACTGGTGCACAAAACTGTCATCATGTATCAAAACTTCTGCACAATGACAGGCCTTGACAGACAGTTCATTTGCAAGATGCATGGCGAGATCTAAAAATATAGGTACTGTAGATTTATGGTTCAGGTGCACTTTAAGTTGAGAAAGAGGGTAGTCCTCCATCCCTGTGTATAATGTTGAGGATGCATGCACCTCCATCTGAAGATTGTTAAATATGGGGTGAGAATTCCCTCAAAACTAAAATAATTGGTTGACTGGTTGTGGCCAAGCTTCATATGGGTGCTCAAGCATGTGGATGGCATTGTGTAACAATTTTAGACCATGTTTACCTGGTATGCTCGTCATGTAAGCTGAGTAATTCAGAAACAATAGTGAGATGATCACTAATTATTATAATCAGTATACCCAGAGGGATGAACCTACATGATATAAGCATGACAAGAAACCTAGAGTGTCATCACACTACATAAAAACAACCATGAAAAGTGCTTGAATCCAGCAGCAGCTTTCCATTAAAGATTTTTTTTATCTGAGTCAGATATTTGCATATATAAGGTAAGAGATACTTCACACATAGTTCAGTCAGCTGTAGAAAGTTAGCTTTGACTGTTCGCTACATCTGGGTTTGTTTGTAGTGGTTGTTTGTTTTGTGCATGTTTTCCAGGCCATCTTGAATTGGAGGGGTCCTATTTACACTTCAATGAGAGGATAGTGTTGATTGGCAATGAGACGATTGTACTGATTGGACCCTGTCAGGTAAAGGGAGGTTGATCTAGGTCCAGGAATAAGCATCTTCATTGGTCTTTTTGCATTTTTTTAAAGTGATTTCAAGTTTTTAACTTCAAGGATTTAGGCACTGCATTTAAGTAGGTTTCTGACGAGCCATGGTGGTACAGTGGTAGCATTGTTGCCTCACAGCAAGAGGTTCTCCTGTTTGATTCTCCACTGAAGTGCCTTCTGTGTGGAGTCTGCATGTCCTCTCCATGGTCAAGTGGCCTCCAAAAGACATGCATGAATAGGTGCGCCTTTGCTGAAGGTTGGGTGTTGGGCTGGCAACTCGGTACCATAAAAAAATAGACTTCCAATCATTAGTGGAGCAGAGTTCCACTGTAGCGACCCCTAACTGGGAAAAGCCGAAAAGACAAACAAACATTTAAGTAGGTTTCCCCTTGTTTGCACATTGTTCAGCACTGAGCATTGAGCACAATTGTGGGCCAAAGCCTGCTGGTTGAATTCAATAGTTTTTCCCTTAGATACTAATAAACCACACTAGTGTAGCCCTCATCCTTCGTGCTTACCTAATCAAAGAAATACTGCTAGTGAGCTGTAACCTATTAACCACCATAAAAAAATAAATACATAAAAAATAAATAAATAAAACCGCAGGCAGAAATATCCAGCCAATGAGCTCCTCCGTGAACAATTCTGAAAAGCCACCCCTAGTCACAACAGTCTTCAACCTAGCATTATGGACAGTTGGACTTCTCTTGTTCCTCCTGTCAACCTTGTTGACTTGGGTCTCTTGAGGCAGTATAGAAATTTCCACATGTACACCAACAACACTCTACTAATAACTCAGTCTAGTACAGAGTGTGAGAAATGTACCTACACCAAAAATCTTGAATCCATGCTCTTTCAAACTCAAAACAGTAACATGGAAGAGGTTATCAACTCACCCACCACTATATATGCACATAGTACCATTACTCATACAAATGGTATGCATCAAACACAAAAAATCTACATAGGTAGAGCTTCTCTCTAGGCATTGGCTTTATAATGTGATCCAGTATATCCCTTCTGCTGGAACCCATGTCTGTATTGCTTAGTGAGGATGTCCTGAAAAATCTTGCATAAGTGTATAGACGTGGCTATACCAGAAAGAATCAAAGCTAGCACTGCCATAGTGGTCATCCAGCATCAACAAACTTTACAATAAATGCAAAACGTTTCTGTCCAAGAAAAGAAAAGCAAGGCCACAACAATGGAAAAGCACCCTCGTCAGCCTCAACAGACAAATAAGACAACTTGTCAAATCCTCCAAGGGCTCCTTTGAGAGAAACTTAGCAAGTACAGCCAAGGATAACCATAAGGTCTTTTACAGCTAAGTACATAACCAAAAACATAGGACCCAAACTTGTGCAGAACTAGTGACTAATGGTATCACACACACTGACCTCACAGAGATAGCAACCAGCTAGCGGGTAGTTTTTGCAAAAATTTCACTCACTTATCAACTCCTAACTTATCACAAACCTTCCCCCAACCCCCCCCCTACATATCTGAAGAGCAGGGCCTCAAAGCCTTGTAAAAGGCAAAAAACACTGACTCCTTGGGACTAGACAGCATCCGAGGCTGTCTTCTAAACAGGTTAAAACATAAACTAGCATCACCACTAAGTACCCTTTTCAATCATATCCTAATCACAGGCTTTGTTCCTACGGAATGGAGAACAGAACAGTTATTCTCCACAAAAGTGGTATAGCAACAGACCTGGAAAATTACAGACTCATAAGCCTGACCAGCCTCATCTGTACTGCCATTGAATATATCATTATGGACCTCATAAATAAAGATATAGGTGACCTCCAAACTCTAGATCCTACCTAATTCAGTTTTGTCAAGGGCAGATCCTGCCTGTTAAATCTGGTGAACATCTTTGAAAATGTGACCAGTGCCATTGACAAGGGCAAATCTGTGCACACAGTATATGTCAGCTTGGCAAAAGATTTCAAAACAATCCCACATTTGGGCGTTACCGATAAACTTAGCAAAATGAATGTAAGCCCCTTTGTTGAAAGATGGGTAAGCAGCTTGCTCCCAAACCAGACACACGCTATCAACGTGGGTGACTCCACATCAACCAGCAGACTTGTTACCAGCAGGGTGCCACAGGGGTACATATATCAGTGGCTGGTGGGCCTCCTAGCATTTGGTATATACTTCTCAGAAGTTCAGGTCAAAACTAAGAGGTTGTGGCTGACCAAGTTAGCAGACAGCTACAAACTAGGTGAAATCATTGACTCCTCATATGATGTCAGTATACTCCAAGAGGGTCTCACACAGACCAGTGACTGGTGTATTAGTCACAGTCTCAAATTGAATGCAAAGAAATATCATTCTCTTCAGCACAATCTCCCTTCACACTATCAAGTCTACAACAATACCCTAAGTACCCAGAAAGTGGTAAGAGACCTGGGATCACAAGTTGACTACAACCTTAACTTTGACTACCGTGTGTCTACTGTAGTAAGGAAGGCTTTCTACATAGCACATGTGATTAATAAAGGCATCACCTCAAGAGCAAAAGAAGTTATAATAGCTCTATACTCGGCACTAATCCAGACCATAATTGAGTATAACACCCTGTTCGGCATGTACCATACAAAGCATCTGCAGCAACTGGAGAGACCTCAAAGGTTTCTAACAAAGAAGATCAAGAGGCTCCAGTATTTGTCTTGCTCGGAAGGACTAAAGTATCTGTCACTATACTCCATGTCATATAGACTTTTTAGGGGAGATGTATGCCTGGCCTACAGAGCAATCCGAGACCCAATGAACTTGCTGCATATCAGTAACTCAAACAGGACTAGGGCTATCCATTCCAGGGACCTAAATATGGCCTGCAACTTAAATAGGACATGGTGGAGGAACAGATTTATCTCCCAGCAACTGGCGTGTCTTTGGGACAGGCTACCAATTTATGTGAAACAGAGCACTTCTATGACACTGTTTAAGAGGGAAATTCTTACTGGGGACAGCACCCACAACTCTCCTGGACATGGGCAGTCATCACTAAATGCAATCTTGGGTATTGCCTAGCATTTTCATGATATTACATTGGGATGAAATGGCTAGGCCTAATAATCTCCTGTGATCCTATATTTCTCTATCCTAATGTCTGTTGGAATGTCTGTTTGTCAGAAATTTTAAGATATGTTGATCAATTGGTACATTGAAAGTGTACTATAAGTAGTAGACTGCAGGGTTATTGGGTAGATGGGAAACACCCTCTTTGTTTGGTATTCTGAGTGATGTTCATTACTATTTTACTGTTATGTGCCTTGTACATATGTCAGTAGCTGCAACCTTAGTAACAATGATGTCGTAATGGTCATGTTTTGCTTTTGATTGGCAGTTCTGCAACTGTTTTTTGGAGACTATGTACACAGTACATATACCATGCCTGACATTTATTTAAAGATTGGGTGTACAGATATTTAACTGTCTTGAGGAAATTGAGCACAATACATCACCTAGTAGAATAGGATTATTGTACAGATTTTTAAGGTCATGCAGGAATGAGGCTATTAAATTCCCTGTTTTCAATACCAGCAGAGCAATGCTCAAAAGGCAAGGTCTTAAGAAAAGTGTTTTGGCTGGTGGCCAAGCCACATAAACCCACAAGCTCAAATTTACAGATGCAGAAAATGATGTGGTACTATACTGACTTCATCTCCATGACCAATGGCTCATAGCTGGTCATGCTACAGTAACCATGCCTGGGCTGAAATAGTCAGCAATGTAAATGTTGCGGATGGTCACAGCTGAAAGCTATGACATGGTCCACTGCAGGGCCATGAATAAGATCCATACTGCCACTCACCGAGGAAATACCAATTGCATAGGAATGAAGGTCAGCTGGAGGTGGGCTGTAGATGAAGGCACCTCATATGGTAAAGGCAGAGTTTACGACCTCACTGAAAGGCAGTGTTAACTACACAGAGTCCCACAATTCAGTGCTGGATGTTGTGATAAAACTCAACAGGCATAAGAAAGTTCCATTAGCAGATGCCCAAGGTATGTAGTCTTAATTCATTGTATCAATATCTGTGACAACTCCTTAACATGTAGTTAGTGTAATGTTTATTAAATCTGTCTAACTTATGGCATACAGCTATATTGAGACACAGCTGCTATGCCCATCTGCACAAGGCATGGCCAAAGGATTTTTTTGACATATGTTTATAGTTGTAAGAATATCAGTTGAATGTTTACTTGGGGTTCTGGGTCATGTTTATACTGGATATCTTTGTATTGCTGTGCTCAAAACTGAATCACTATTTAGCACCAGCACTGGGAACCTGCCCTGATCTGATGGTTGGGATGGTCTGGCAGCATCAGGAGATGTGGGGTACGTGTTTGCACAGGGAGAGTGATCACTGCTTCCACTACACAAACCATGGAAAAAGCCTCTCTATCTGCAAATATACATTATACACAAACACCTGGGGCAGATTATTGGGGGCACTATCTGGAAAGTGTGGTGACCTCCAGTAGACAAATGTCAACATCTGTCACTAGCATTTCTGGGCTGGGAGGTCCACACATTGGAGTTAGTAATGGTGCTCATGGGAGATATGGTTACCATCTTCCCCTTGTAGTAATTTTGTCAGTGGACACAACCCAGAGTATGTGCAGGGCCATCATGGAGGTACAGGCTAGATCCATCAGAGCTGTGGCAGAGATAGTGAAGGTAATATAGGTTGCATATGCTGACCCACATGTGTGATTCTTTGGATGGACTGAATCACATACTGGACCATGCATCCTATTCACTGTGTCTTCTGGCAGGGGTGATGGGCTGTCCTCTCTGCCAGTTATATGGTACTTCCATAGACATTACCCAGCATAGCCATGGGTGAGTGAGATCTCACTCATACAGTGCTAGCACTTCCACCGCAACATTCGTTGTGGAGGTGTGTATACCCAGCAGCGATCATGCCCATGGTCATGGTCATTGCTGTGCAAGCACATTCTCAAGCAGATGTTAGTCAAGGTAATGTAACATACCACAAACTAGCCAAGGTCATTGTACAGCCAGTGTAACTTCTGGCAAGTACGGCTATCATAGGTGGCTGGTGGAGGCATGCATTGGAAGCTGAACCATCTGTTATATATGCCCTGGATATGTCCAGTAGACTAAACCACGGTGCTTTACTAACTGCTGAGGACGTGTCTCTGAAGATGCACATGTGCCATCACAGGCTCCAGTACATTCACACATCCACTGATCGTGACCCTTCTCAAAATTAAATCCCCCAACCCAGTTTTCCTACAACCCACAAAGCACTTTCACTTTTGATACATCTCAGCACTCATACTCGCCTACATCCCTGTGAAAGACACCCACTCTTTTACTTCCTTGTCTACTTGTGCAAATGTTGATAACTGTACTCTGCCTTTTGTCATTGTTATTTGGGTTGCCTGTCTCTGTAGCATAGCATAGCCAGACTATGCACTGGTAAGCACAATTTTGTATTTTTGCATGCATCACGTTTACTGTAGTGTATTTGCCTAACTCTTGTATAGTTATACAGTAAAGCTATCTGCAAACTGTTGTTTTGTCAGTGACACAGTGTACTGTGTCTGCCTCTATCTAACATGGTCATCCCCTGCTTCTGGCTCCACCTATGACTCATCATTTTTCTCAGCTATTATGGCCTGTGCTATTAGGAACTACTGGCCCTGCAAGAGGACACCCTGATGTAACTGCTTCTAAATGATAGCCCACAAATTCAGTATTTTGGCCATGTGGTAGAGTTATACTGCAGCACACCACAAGGTGTTTACAGATAGCAAAAGCATGACTTCAGCAGTCCAAATGTATCCTTTATAATGTTTCTGGTTTGTGATACTGCACGGTTGTACTCAAGGTCACATTGACTGTGTTGATTTCTGAGGGGTGTCATCATGAGCTAGGGCACTAGGGCATATCCAGCATCACCCATAATGTGTCCCTTTGGGAAACCACCCTTTGTGATCTCTTGAGAAAGGTCGCATGTGTGCCATATGTGAGAGCCACAAATTTTGCTGAGAGGCCTTTACAAACATTATCAATAATATCCTGTGCATTACAGACACCTGGCAGTTGATGGAGAGATATACTTCGTGGTTCAGTTACCCCCTTCCCAGTGTACCAATTGTGGCCTATATTTCAATGTGGGTATAGACAAATGGCCCAGAGAACCTCTAGTAAATGGGATATATCATAGTACTCTCATATGTTGTTGTTTCTCTCCTCTGAGGTATATGGGGACCACATATTCTACCTAATGTGCTGATCCATAGCATCATGAGAATGACGGAGTATTTTTAAGGCAGATGCCTAAGATATCCCCACTGTGTCCTCAGTAGGCTGCCGAAAGATCCCTATAACTAATATATGCAAGGATAGACATGTCTTGGCATACACTGAGATAGGTAATTAATGACTCCCATGGGGCGGAGGATAAGACCGACACATTTCCATCTTTTCCTGCATGGTACCACTGTCCATATGTTACTTTTCGGCTATGTTAGTGGAGTGCAGTGTGTGAAAAGTGAAGAATAGTCAGGTGTCCCTGCACCTCCTGGGCTGACATTGCACACTATTATTAAAAGCAGTTGGAATAACAACCTCCTGCAGATGTGCATTTACAGTGGCTGTGGTAACTCTAAACTTATTTGCATGATATACCATGGCTGAACATGGGTATATAGCAAAGTTCACATCTATAGTAAGTGCAGTGTTGCTGAGCAGCATTTAAACATTTCTGAATAACACCACCATTTTGTTTTGCCTCACTCTCACCAGCAGCACTTCATTATACAATATCTAGCATATACATGGGCAACTGCATTATTTGACCCACAGAAGTCATGTAACTTGGTTTTCTAAATTGCACCTACCCCGCATGTGGCCATTCATCACACATATTCTCTTAGCAAAATGTGGCAAGGTTCTCTGAATCTAGCCATGAGAGTTCGGATCTTTGTTGAGCATTTGCATAAAGTTATAAAATGGGTTCATCAAGACAGATTCTAGTAGAAAAAACACATTTATAGAAAAAAAATATGCACTCAGAAACAGCAGCAAATGTTTTTCAATAAAACAACTCAGACTCAAAAATGATTGACAGAGTGCAGTGTAATTAAAAGGACAACCCCCTTTTTTGCTTTCTTTTGTCCTTTTAATTATCTGCCACATCTTGTATGATGCATTTTCTCATCATTCTCTTAAAGGATAAGTACTCATGGATAATAACTACAGCTATATATATATAATGCAATGAGAATAATCAGATTGAGTCCTGGCATTACTACTTTAAAGGAAGGGGGAGCAGAAAAGTACACTAATACATACAATATTATACTATAAGAGTATGATTCAGGAAAGTATTTACTAATGCATGTACTCAAACAGATTCATGGACATTCAAACATGCGTATACATCCACATGCATACACACACACACATATTTTCACATATAGATGCCCATGTTCTCTTGTGTATACAAAGACATATGCATGCACATAAATCATGTACACACAAAGACACCTTCACACACACACAGGTACATATATACAAATGCAAAGAAACTTGTGCATCCACACATAATACAGATATGCACATAAATATACATGGTTTCATATGCATAGACATTTACATACACATGCTAACATGCATAAACATGTACTCTCATCCACACACGCACATACAGGCATATACATATTTGCATGTAGATACACACACACACACACACACACACACACACACACACACACACACACACACACACACACACACAAACCAAACATGTATAGAAGGATGGCATAAAAGTATAATACCATGGCTAAGATTCAGAAAGATTCTCTGTACCCTTGCTAATTGCCCAAATCAGAGACATTGTAAACCTGTAGAGAGAAACAGCTTATTAGCAGGTTATTACCAACGTGTCTGAGTTGAGCACTGTGCTGTCAGATCTGATTACTGTAGTATTCTAGCTATGAGTACATACATTGCTGTAGCATAGATACCAACTACATACGCTTACACACACACACAGACACACATACACACACATTCAGACACCCTTGTGCTTGCATACACTTATACACACATGTACATAAACATACACACACTGTCATGCTCACACATGAACATACATGCACACACACACACACACACACACACACACACACACACACACATGCACACAGACATATAATCACCTATGGACACCCATATGTTTTTGTATACACACAGATGCATGCACATGCAATTGTTTGCACACACACAGACACATTCACACACAAAGGCATGTGCATACATATGCAGATGTACTCATGTACCCACACATAAGAACATATATATGAACATAAATTTACCTGGTGTCTTGATTATCCAATTATATGATCAGAATTATACATGCCAATATGCATAAACATATGCCCACATCCACAGATGCACATATACACTCACACATAAATACTCACACATAGATATATAGACATGCACACAAACAAAGCATGTATAAAAGGATGTCATAGAAGCATAATACTAGGATTCAAAAAGATTCATAGATTCATAAGATCATAGGCCCGAGAGCCCTTACAAGCTGAGCCATATTTATCCTGAGTGGGCCCAAGTACAGGTGGGTAGTGGAGTGAAGTTTGCAGACGTAAGGCCAATGGCCCTAGAGCCCTTACAAGGCTAGCCATATTTATGCAGAGTTGCCCCAATTGTCGGTGGTTAGGTGAGTGAAGTTTGTAGAGGTAAAGGTCTCTAGTATTTAATACTGACTGACTTCTTCTGTTCAGGAGGCACATGTGCACTACCTCATGAGTAAATTTTCAGTCATTCATCATCCATTGATCTAGGCTGAGTTTGAATATTTCCAGGAAGGGACTCTGTTTCACGTGAATTGGAAGCTTGTTCCAGAGAAGTTGCAGTCTCTGGGAGATGTAGCTATCTCTCCCGCATCACCTGTTTATGTCAGAGGCTCGGGTAAGATCCCTGGAGCAAGTAACCCTCATGCTGTTTGATTTACAGATGTATAGCATTTCCATCAAGGCCAGGTCAATGACTGCCCTGTCAGCCAGGCTCAGGTCACCCCTTAGCAAACTGTAGAAGACAGAATACAGTGACAGGATTTTCAGTATTTCCACATAATACATGTCATACCTGATTGCTGTAGTGTTTTAGCTATTAGTAGGCACATTGCTATAACATAGATACCAACTGCACACACACACACATACATACACACACACACACACACACACACACACACACACACACACACACACACACACACACACACACACACACACACACTCACACACACACACACACACACACACACACACACTTAAGAGTCCACATACAGGCCCTCATTTACTTGCTCAAACTCATGGAAATACACAGGCATACACCTGCAAACATGATCCAAAACATACACACACACACACACACACACACACACACACACACACACACACACACACAGACACACACACACACACACACACACACACACACACACACACGCTTAAGTGTCCACATACAGGCCCTCACATACTTGCTCAAACTCATGGAAATACACAGGCATACACCTGCAAACATGATCCAAAACATACACACACACACACACACACACACACACACACACACACACACACACACACACACACACACACACACACACACAACCAGACAGCACTGATATATTACGTCTGTTGTGACTATTACGATATGAGTGATTTGATGACTCTCTTCCCAGAGAAAAGATTAACTTGGTAGAGAATTCTCTGAAATGGCCTGACAAGTCTGAGAACTGTGTCAATTTCCATGTCAAAGTGGATGGATAATTGGAATTAGCCACTCCCCTGGACTGGCACATTAGTATGCAGCTCCCCATGTGAGACCACTCACGTTATAACAGAAGAGAGATTTCTGAACTGTAAAAGCTTACCATGATACAGAAACCACCCAAATTAAGGCTTCGGCATCATCTTAAGCCATTTTAAAGCTTTTATTAGATTTTAAACACATTGATCATGAAAATAATTGTATTTTGAAATCTGTGAGCATAAAAAAGAACAATATGAATAAGAACAAACAAGAAAAACAATTTACAAGAGCATCTACTAACAATGAAAATTTTCAAAAATTCCTGTACACTACAATTGATATGAGTATAGCTATTTATGTTTATCAAGCAGTTCCTTGAAATTTGTCCACATATTATAGTAGGAGGTCATTTTAGGAGATCTTGATTTAATTGTGATAATTTCCAGATAACATACTTCAGTTGCAATATTTATGAATTCTTTGAAAGAGGATGTAGCTTTATACTTCCAATTCTTAGTTATAACTTTCCTTGCAATTAATAAAATGGACCATAAAAGAGGGCATTTCATTCTTTCAACAGAAAGAGGAATAGGGGTATTAAAATAATTAATGGGTTAGATAAAACAAAATTGTCCCCAAATAAAGCCTGTAAAAAAAGATTGTTATTCCAATAAGTTGTAAGTACAGCACAATCAAAGAACATGTGTTGCCAATCTGCTTTAAGCTCCTATTTACATCTCCAACAAACTTTCTTCTTTTTGAACATTAATTCAATGTTATGATAGGTGAAGAAAGCTCTATGCAAGAATTTCCAAGTAAAAAGTTTCCATCTAAGATAATAAGTTGTCTGGAAGATATAAAAATTATTTTTTATCCTCTTCATCTGGACATCTGTTATTAAAGTAAGCAAAATAGTCCCAATAATTGTCAGTACAACTTTTTGTTTCTTTCCTCACCACTCTATTTAATTTGGATAAGAGACTCTCTCCAAGTGTGTTTTGTTGTATTAATAATATTAAAAATGCAGTTACTTCTGGGATAAGATCTCCTACGCTTAGTTGCATTAACTTAATTGTCTGCAAGACTGTACATCCAACCACATAATTTTGCCTAAATCATATTTGCTTATAATATAATCAACGGAATGCAGTTTTTCATTATTCATTAATTGAAACCAATATATCAGATTTTTTTTCTTTAAATGTAATCATTGTGTCTAACTTTGAAGTGAAAATATTATTTTGAGTGTATGGTATAGGGAAAAGAAGAAAACAAATCCATGCCTTATATGTTGAATTTCTATAAACTAAGTTTCTAAAGGTATTTAATATAGTAGCAATAAAATAAGTCAGTTGCCTGGTGACTCCTTTCTGAAAGGTAATCTTTTAGCAACCAATGTAAACTATTGTGTAATATACGATTATGATTAGAGACTGAGTTTATGTTATGTTTAATATTTATGAAAAGGCATCCTAGAAACTCTTTCCACTTGGCTGTATAAATAGTATTTATCCAAACAGATATTTTTTTATTACAGTTGATGATAAAGACTATAATTCTAGATCTGTTAGTCCAATCCTTCCTGCTGTCCATTCCCTTATATGAGTATTTAAGGCAATTCTTGATTTGTTGGGGAACCAAAGAATTTTTTAAATTAATGTATTAAATTATTTAATACATGTTTAGGATGGAGGTAAAGCTAATGATTGAATAACGTATAAGCTATATGGTAAAATAATCATTTGATTGTAGATAGTCTCTCTTCCATTGTGAAGAAAAATGTGTTTCATTTATTAAACTCTTTATGCTGATTATGAACTTAGTATAATTGTAATTTATTATATTAATAATATCTGCTATAATTATCCTTAAATAGTTTATTTTTCTTTCTTTGACAATATATTTAATAAATCTAATTTTTATCCGAGTAATATTGGCATCTATGGGTACTATTTTTGTTTTGTTAGCAAGCCATCCATTCCCTTAAAAACAGCAGAAAGGGAATTATCACCATCAGTCAGTGTCAGAAGAATGTCATCAGCAAATAAGTGGATTTTAGATACCAAATCTGCATTTATGCTAACGCCTTTTATGTCTAAGTTTGACCTATAAAATTAGTAAAAAGTTTCCATAATTAGAATGAAAATCAGGGGTGAAGGAAGACATCTCTTTTAGTTCCCTTCAAAATTTGTATTGAATAAGAAGTAAAAGTACCTATTTTAATGTATGTAAAACAATTACCATAAAGACCATTTACGAGGTGTGTAACATTACTTGAAAAATTACATTCCTCTAAGAATAACAAAGATATTTCCAATTCACAGACTCAAAAACATTGTTAATGTCTAGACTCAATGTTAGATTTTCTTTTGTTTTATTTACATAGTTGATTACGGGTCTATATCAGTACATCGAAACGTCTGAAGTTCGAACACCATATGTTCGAACTTCAAACCACGAACTGCACAAACAACGAAGTCTTAGAATAGCTATTTTTTTTCCAGGGGAAAAAAATTGCTGTTCCAAGAAATGCACACACAACACAAGCACACCAAAAAAACATTAATCCACACACATACACTCAAAATCCTACATCTAACCCTACACTAAACTGTACATACACTACTGCCTATCCACTTACCTTATCCCAAACCTTAACCCTAAATTCCATCACTATCGCACACTCTCCTGACCTGCGCCCTAACCCTAACTCACCTATCCTGCCCTAACCCTAAAGTCTTTCACTATTGCACACCCACCTCACCCGCACCCTAACCCTAACTCACCTAACCCGCGCCCTAACTTCCACACAATCACACCTTACCTGAACCCGACCGGTAACTTCCCACCACAGTCCTGATAATTGCGAAGCCACAGAAATGGCTCACCAAATTCTTTCCCAGGGAAAGAATTTGGTGTTCCATGGTTTCGCGATAATCAGTGTTCGAACTTTACAGTTCGAGCATCTGGTATTCGATATTCAGCCAGTTTGACTGACTGATAAAGACCCGTTAATTACTATGATTATTCTTTTGGTAGTGTCATAAGTATTTCTATTTAGAATAAAACTAGTTTGATTATCATTAATCATGGAAGGTAGAATGTATTTTAATCCATTAGCGTGAATTGCCATGAATAATTTATACTTTACATTTAAAAGTAAATTTAGTATGTATGAAGAAAATTCAGTTGGATCTTTGTTAGTTTTTAAAATTGGGGAGAATGGATTATACTTGCAGGAGGGAGGAACTTTTGTTATGTCTTTAACTATAGAAAACAACTTTGTGTGATATGTTTAAGGCTTTTTTACGTAGTAACTTGCAGAGTTCAGATATAACTACATCATTGCCTGGTGCTTTGTTGGGGCAGCCACGGTGGTGCAGTGGTTAGCATTGTTGCCTCACAGCAAGAGGTTCTCTGGTTCGATCCTCGGCTGGGGTGCCTTCTGTGTGGAGTCTGCATGTCCTCCCTGTGGTCATATGGGTTACCACCAGGTGCTCCAGTTTCCTTCCACATCCCAAAGACATGCAGTAGGTGGATTGGACACTCTAAATTGGCCTTAGGTGTGAGTGCGTGTGTGTGTGTGTCTTCTGTGGAAGGTTGGGCTCCAGGCTGGCAACTCAACACTGTAAAACTCCACTGCCAATCATGAGCAGACAGGTGATCCGCTGTGGTGACCCCTAACTGGGAAAAGCTGAAAGAAGAAGAAGAATTGTCTGGTGCTTTGTTAGGTTTTAATTCGTTAATTTGAGTTAGACTTTCAGACAGTAAGACAGGTTTATCAATTAGTTTCACTTGGTCATCAAATATTTTATTTTTTTATATTTTTTATAAAAGTTTTGATTATCCCTTTTGAGTCTCTTATTAGATTATATATAATATATGTAATAATTTCCAAATTCTTTTAAAATATATTCTATTTCTGTTACTTTTACTTTTCTTTTATATGAATGAATCTCTTTTATTTGGTTAGACTTACTAAGTAGTTTTATTCTGTTAGATAACTTATGCATAGATTACAGGTTAACAAAGACATTAATTATCTTACACTTTTCTAGATTCATCCTAGTTTTATGATTTAAAATTTCCAAATGCTTATTATGTATATTATTAATCTCTTCTGTGTTATTATTGTTACCTGTTGGATTTTCCAGTTTTAATTTGTCTTCTTGTATATTATATAGTTCTTTGTCCCATTGTTTTTTTTTCTTTATTGAAATCTAATTGGTGACTCTACCAAAAAGACCTTTAGTAGTCCCAGTTAAACCTCTTCCAAATGCAAAAGGTAATCATGTAAAGATTCATGTCCATCACCTAGTATGCTTCACACTCATATGGCTCTGATCTTTTGTCATCTTTCTGGCAATCTATGGCATACCTCTACTCCATGTAAAAAGCATGCCACATCTACCCACCAGGTTAACCAAAAGGAAACATTGCAAACACCATCAAATTTTCCTTTATTTATTACCAGGATAACAAATAAAATGCCACTTTCCATTTCTTCTTAGTTTTGGTATATAGACAGCAAACATCACTCATAACAAATAAAATGCCACTTTCCATTTCTTCTTAGTTTTGGTATATAGACAGAAAACATCACTCATGTTTCCCACCTACATATGCAGGACAGTTTTACAGTTCTGTCATTCAGGCTTTCTTCTTCGTAAGGCATTAATTCCAGACATTTACCATTTCTAAGAACTAAAGAAAATGTTCTATTTGAAATCAGATCTTATTCAATTTCAAAAAGCCTATTTATACAATGTAGTCCCTTCACAAGGAGAGTAAATTCCCAATGTGATGATGCATGTTTAGCTTTATTAGATAAGGTTCAAATGGTTTGCAGTGCATGGAATGAGAGCTGTTCATTTGTGTACATGATGTTTGAACATTGACATAATAAGAGAATTCCCAACATAGTTAAACATCTAGGTGATAATGATCTGGATATACTAGGAGCCTCCTAACATTCCTCCACTAAACAGCCATTTCAAGCATTGATACTCCAAGAAGGCACCAGAAGATCGGTATGGTAAAAATATAAAATCTAAATGAAGTGGATTGGTATTCTTATCAATGCTATTCTACTCCAATTCTCAAAATGTTAAAAGAAGTGTTCCTAAGGTACAGTACATGTCCTTGTCACAGAGTGCATTTGATGATGACATATCTGAACTGGATCACACAGAGTAACTTGTGATTTAAAATACAGACATAACAGCAATAACATTTTGTAAAATAATCAGTGGGTGTGAAAGATATGAGGAAATATGGAATCTAGATATCATGGTCCAGATTTGATGGTCTTTTGTGACCCAAAAGACACTTCCAGTAGTGCACTGTTGATGGCATTCAAAATAATAACTCATTTCTGAATGAGTGATATACAAGAAATGTACCTCAGAGGAGTACTCAGAAACAAATAGTGTATCATGTTAGGTTAATTCCCATAGTGACCAGTGATATGCAGTGAAGGACAGATTCAAATACACATAGCAAACCTAATGCATGCATTTATATACCGAGGCTACACACACCCAACTTGTATTAGTCAGAGGGGTGGGCAGAGCACATTCATTATAATTTGCACAGGTAGGGGCACAGTGGCAAGGGACAGCAAACTAGAGTCAATGGAAGGGTAATGAGCTGTGTCTATGTGCATAAACATGGCTGGGGATGTGTTGAGTGTGGGGCAGTGATCATCTCTCAGATGATGCTGAGAGATTTCCCTTGGGTATCTGTCAGGTGTGTGTACCATGCTGAACTTCAGTGTCAGGTCTGAAAGGATATGGCTCAGGCTGTATATGTGCATGAATGTCATCATAGCCCATGCTGCATGGTACTGCCAGATGGATGACTATCATTATGCCATGGTCAGGCAAGGGTATGTGTTCGTTGTGAAACATATAAAAGGGAGTGGATTGGTGTTGAACTGCATTACCTTGACACTTAGTGGGATGGTGTATGAGGTGGACTCACAGTGGAACCAAATAAATGGCAACCACATACTAGGACTATCTCTGGTCAGGGATGATAGTCACATAGGAACTAGGTGAGCAGTGACCACAATGTAGTTAACAGCCTTTGCCAGGGTGGAGGCTACACTGTAGCCAGGCAAATATGAAACACAACCTGTTGAGTATCTATGTTTAGGACTGGGGGGAGTCATAGAAATTATAGCCCCTTGAAGAATGGTCTATGACATTTATGTTAGGTGACTATGCACACCTGCAGTGTGCAATTGTTCCTTATCTTGGCTATGGTAGTCAGTTCTCAGCAGCCAGAGGGATGCTCTAATAGATGCCACATGGACTGCAGTTGCCAACGTTCCCTCCTGCGTTTCCTGTAATTGCTAAATAAGCCTTAAAGCACCCTATACAGTTTTGACGTTATCTATGTAGCATCAGCATCTGCTTGGATCATATTCCTGCACCTTCACTGAGTGATACTAAGGGTAATACTCATGGAATATTTGGGCCTTAGATCATAAATAACCAACAACACACTTCTCCCCAGTGACATGTATTTTAACCTTGGAGGAGGTGAGGCTCTCTGATGTCACCTACACTGGTACAGAATGTGTAACATGTGTGAAACTCAGGGACAGAATGTTCTACACTAAACACAAGTGAAGTGGGAGGCTTATCCTTGGCATCTGCTGTACCCTTCACTGTGAGTGTTGTTGCAGAGCCCCCATATCCTCAGACGGTCAATATTGCAGGATGCCATCATTATGACTGTCTATAGACTTGCATCGAGCATCACCCTACAACAGGGCTTGAAATGCATATATTATGCTAATTAAGTACTTTAACATGACACCCTTTGAATCCCTCAAACAATACAATGCATTATTAACCTTATTCCATGCTACAAGACCTATTCTGACTCATGCATGAGCATGGCTGTCATTTAAAATCTGTTCAGCTGTGGACAATTGACATGCAAAGACAAACTTGCGATGCACTGATGGGCACAGTCTTCTTCCTGCTCAGCTGCCAATCATGGCCATGCTTTGACATGTACATCACATAAGGCATGAGGGCCTGTGGAGACAGGCAGTGTCAATGTTTCCCTCCCCCAGGCTACATCCATTCTGCTGCCATAGACTGACACTGCACTACTGTGCTGCCTGTCAATATGTATGGTGTGGTCTCACTGAAGTGTGTCACTATACTATAGCTGTCATTTTTACTCCTGATTTTGACATGGTCATTGGTCATAGCCTTAGCAGAATTTGACTCTGGCAAGAATTCCATCTGGTGCAGCAGGCAGACAAAATAGCTTTATACCTGCTGTACATTAGAAACATCTGGTCAGCGACTATGAAGGTCCAATGTGCGTTTCCAAGGCACTGATGGCACAGGTATCACCTGCAATGGAAAGCACGACCAGCATAAGTATAATTATGTGCAAAGGCATCTGACAAATCTTCTTCACCAATGGAAAGAAGAAGAGGTTGAGGAAAGGTAACCTCTTTATTACTTTAAGTTTCTGTTTTTGTTGAGTCATTGTGCAGTAGGCCTGAAATCATAGGTCTAGATGCTTTCTGCTGTCATGGGTCTTCTATGTTCATTACTGTTTTATTTCTTTTTTACGCTGGAGAATGAAATAGAAGCAAACAGGCCATCCAGCCAGAGGAGGCCTGCCAAACTTTTTAGGCAGAAGTGTAATTGCAAAGCATTGCTACCATTTCTTTGCCGGTTTACCACAACAATGAATTCTTGCATTTTGTTTTTGCTTTTAACTACTTCAGCATGGACCAGTTGCTCATTGGCATTGCAGACCACTCTTTTTTCATTCATGTTTTGCAATAATAATGTCAAACTTTATCAGTTATGCCTGCATTCTTTTTTATTTATTTATCCTTTTGTTTGACCAGGTTAGTCCTACTTGGGTACTAGTCTCTTTTCAGGGGAGACCTGGTTGGTATTTATACTACTAGGGGAAATTTGACCAGGTTATCAGTGAACTTTAATTACTCTTTGGAACTGTTAGATGGTACCGGAGGAATCCTACAGCAGTAAGATGCCTAAGGAAAGCAGCAACATGGAAGATGAAAGAAAAGCTATGACAATTTCAAGAAAATGTTGTTTGATATGAAGCTTTAGAATGTAAACAAAGATTCCTGTAAGGTGGATGTACAAATGAGCAATGTTCTACTGTCTCCATCGAGAAGGAAGGAAGCACATTGGTAGAAGTGGTGCAACTAACAGAAATGGCATCAGGAGCGTTTGCCGATGATGTTATGTTAAAAATAATCAAGCAGAGTGATCCAGGTGACAGTTCTGCTGTTTCATGGAGTGAGATGGCAGATCACTTTTTTGGGAAATGCTGAAGATGGTAGTATGGAAAAGTTACCAGGTGATGTGTTATCAGAGAATACAACAGTAACAACATGCAGCAGTGACAGAAAGTAAAAGAGAAAAGCAGCAATAAACTGAGGAGTCTTGTTTTGTGGCAGCAGATAATGGAATAACTAAAACTTATGCAATGACAACAGGCAGAGATGGAGAACAGCAACAAACTAAGTCAAACTGTTTTTTTATTTTTTAAAGAGTAAACCAACTGTGAGAATAAGAACAAAAATGACAGTGTAATAAACGAATATTATGTATGGGACAATTTGGTAACTGTTAGGTTTTAAAGTTCAATGAATTCAATCTTTCATACATATTGGGACACTTTTTTGTGACTTAACATTTAAAACTGATGGGCTAATGATAAAATATTTGGAACTGCGTAACAAAGAGAAGGATATTTGTCTGTGGAACAGTTATTTATTTTGGTAGTAACTATTTAGAACTAATGAACTGAAATAAGAAGATGTTAAAAAAATGCATGCAAGGTTTGTGTGAAACTGCTGATAATACTGTAAAAGTTAGTGATGAGAGTGGAGGTTGGAAGTTGTTCTGAAATGTGAAAAAAAAAATGTAAACCACTTGCCAAGTATTATTTTTGTTGCTGTCATAGAGAGACATTAAGATATGCTGATCAACCTAAATAATGTTTCTTTTGTGAGGATGTTTTCTAATTTAATTTAGTTAAGGACTGTGATGAGTACAATGTAACGGTGTGAGTACAAAGGACACACAGGAAGAAGGTGTGTGCCTGAATGTAGATAGCAGAAAAAAGGGACACTTTTGGATAGATTGTCAAGAACAAACCATAAATAATGCAAAAAAAGGGTGATAGGGAAAAACATATATGTGGAAGTATAACAACAGGCTGTGGGAAATGGTAAACTTGGTGAAGAGCACTTTATAGAATAAGAAAAACATATGGAGTGAAAAAAATTAAGTGACAGACAGCATGCAGTAAGGTCAGGAGAAGGGATGGATACTATTTTTTGTTGAAGTTCTAGCCAATAAAAAATCTGATTCTGAGGATCAGTGATTATTTGTACATAAAGCCAGGAAAAATATTAAATTGGGGAAAGAGTAAAAATAAGAAAGCAAACATTTTAATATATTCCACCTAAAGTTAAAAAGAATGAAAATCAACAAATTTAGAGTACTCTCAGTTACTATAGATACTGGAGTGGTGTACTGAATGTGACGGGGTGTTACTCGGTTAGAGGATGTAAAATTCTCATTACGTTAAGAAACACTGCAAACAGAAAAAAAATTGTGGGAAGGAAATATAATATGGAACTTAAAAGATGAACACTGTTATGTAGTGACTGTGCTGTTAAAAAAAAACAGTGAAAATACTAGATGTGATGTTGATAAGTATGGGAAGGTTAACTATTACAGATGTGAGGTGGAGAGAACATATTTATAGTATTATAGTATTATAGCATTACAAATCAATATAGAACTAGCAAGGAAGGACAGCATCTGCTTTTTTTTAATAGTTTTCTATGTAGTAGTTAACATGAATACTATAATTGCAGGAGACTTTGTGATTTAGGTGGAATGTAAAAAGTAAGGGAAAGATGTAAAAAATACAGGAAGTGATAAAACGTGGTATATTAACTGTGTGGAACAAAAGTCAATGCACTTATAGAAGAGGTACTTTGGATCTGAAATTGGTTATCTTGTATTATTAGAAGGCTTGGGGGTAGCAGATGGTGATATATTCGTGATGGGTTTTTCAGACCATTTTGCAATATGGATGGAGGTGATAGAAGAAAGGGAGTCTATTAAAACAGGAAAGGGGATACCAAGAATAAATGCAAAATTATGGGATGAAATTCAAAAGTGGGGATATTGCAGTTATAGAAGGATCATATAACTATGAAGGACTTCTTTAAAACTGGTCTGAATGGTGGATTGAATTTAAAAAGAAGTATAAAAACTGTTTAATTTTTCAATGGCAGAATGATCCAAGAAAGGAAGATAAAGTGAAACAGAGAATTTAGAGAATAATATAAGAGAGTATTATGATATGGTAAAAGAAATATATAAAAAAAAATTGAAAAAAATGAAGGCATTACTGTTTGGGCTGAGGGAGGGGGTACTGCATATTTGGGTAAAATAATAAGGGAGAATATTAGTACAATGAGAGAAATTAAAAATGTAAAATGAGAGGAGAGGTTAAAAGAACACAAAAGAAAATGATGAATACTGTAGTGAGTATGTAGAAAATAAGTATGAGTAAAAAGTAAGAAAGTAAGAGAGAATGGGAAATAAAAAAAAAGAAAAGAAAAGAAAAAAATCCAGAATGCATTAAGGAGCAATTTGAAAAAGAAATTATTATTCATGAATTGGAAGAAATACTTAGGAAAGTAAATATTGATTCATCATTAGGCCCAGATGGCATAGGGTATGGAATGTGCAAGAAATTAATGGATTGGCAAAAGAAGCATTTTGAAAGTGTACTGAATAAATGGCTTAAGGAGGGGCTTGTTTATGAAGAGTTATGGAGTGGCATATTAAAATGTATATGGAAGAAAGATGAGAAGAGTGAAATAAAAAAATGGAGACCCATCACCCTAAATAACTCAGATCATATTTTTTATGAGAATAATACAGAGGCAAATGGAAGGGAAGATAAGGGATATTATGGAAGAAAGCATGTATGGTATAAAAGGGTATCGTTATCAAGAACTGTTATTAGTTATGGGAGAAATTGTGGATGATATTATAAGTAAAAGAAAGGAGTGAAACTTATGATACGTGATACAGGCATTTGATATAGTAGAACATGATGACTTTAGAGATGTTATGGATATGCATGAAATAGGAAATATAATTAGGAGTGTGTATGTCAGCGTATCAAAGTAACTGAGTGAGGGTGTTAGTCAATGGGTGGCTGAGTAAAAAAATATGCATGACATGTGGTATAAGACAAGGGTGCCTCATGAATAGAACATTGTTTGCATTTGTAATGAATGAGAAAGTGAATGATGTACCTTCTAGAAAGAAAGAGCTAGATATGTGATGCAAAATGGTGTGGTCATTCCAGTAGTTTTGATATATGCAGACAATATCTTTGTAGTTGCTAAGAACAACTACAAAGATGGTGTGGTCATTCCAGTAGTTTTGATATATGCAGACAATATCTTTGTAGTTGCTAAGAACAACTACAAAGATGGATGAAGTAAGAGTTGCTTTCTCTGAATGGATGTTTAAAGAAAATGGGAATTACCTTGAAGTAAACGTTTGGGTAATGTCGTGAAAGTAGGGTGTGTGTATTATTCAATGAATGAAGTATCTGTGTCAGGGATAAAATCTGGGAAAAATTATGTAGTTATGCTGCAATGGGAGGGTATGATAAAAGACATGAAAGAAATGTGTTCTGTGGAGGATATGTAGATTAGCATTCAGGAAAAATGTGTATGCAGTGAATTCTGTATTAATGGAAATATAGCATATATATCAAAAGTTTATATGATCCCAGAAAAATATAAGAAGGAACTCGTGAAATAAGTTTTCTTTCACATGGGGTTTAAGATTAAACCCAGTAAAAAAAGGTTTGTTGTATATGACTGAGGGTGAAGGGAGATATGGGTTACTAAATCTATTTTTTTATTGTTTCTTTAAACTTGTACAGAGTACTAAAGTGGGTAAAGGAAGAGAATGAGTTAATAGTGAAAACATTTAAATGTAAGTACAAAAAGATCTGGGAGGTGCAAATAAGAAAAAGTGAAGACGAATATATAAATTAAGAAATTAAAACTTAAGAAAAATAATTAGCATAGAAAATAAAATAAATGATGATATAGAAACAATATTATTAAGTAAATGCATGGAAAAATTACCCACCAAAAATTATTATGGCCATTAAAGTAAGGAATGAGTCATGTACGAAGATACTAGAGTGTCAGGATTTCCCATAAAGACTTGTAATAAATAACTTACCAGTAAAGGGGAATATGTCATACAAAAAGAAAGATGAAAGAGTTTGTTTAAAAAGTGATAAAACTCTGGAAAAAGTCATGTGAAGATTGTTTTAAGAATATTAATGACATAACGAGTATGTGTGGATATTATAAGAACAAGAAGAAATAATATGTAAGAAGGGTAGATTATGTAATATGGGTTATTTGGAATGAAATATTGATTGAAATTTTGTCTAATGGGAGACAGATTTTGGCAGCTATATTGTGAACAATTACATTACGATTGTGGCAGAAGGAGTGGGGCTCAATTTGGGAAGAATGACATTAAGAATGTAATAAAAATTGTAAAATTGTAAAAACAGAAATATGTATATGTATATATATATATATATATATATATATATATATATATATATATATATATATATATATGGGTGTGTACATGTTCTAATTATGTAAATGATATTTTTATTGTGTGTTAAATGAAGGAACCCTACTGTTTTCAAAATGTGCTGTGAGATATTTTACATCCACCTCAGTTGCCACCAGCTCAGCCAGATGGGGCCTTAGTTTAACATCTCATCTGAAGGACGGCAACTCAGGAGGGCAGCACCCCCTTATGTTGTACTGTGATAGCAACAATACTGAACCTCAGCAATGAGGACATTTTTCTGTTTTAACTACTTAACCATTGCTTAGTTGTTCATGCCTATGTAGAGTGGTCATTTTTAGCCATGATAATTGTGCTAGTCTTTTAAACTGAGACAGTTATCCCTGCATTGGCCATGTTTTGTGTAACCATGAGGTAAACTGCATTGAACCTGTGTACTACAGCAGTGACCATTCACTTGTCTTCAGTTTAATATTTTGTTAATCCTTTGCTGATGATCACCCATGATCATAGTGCTGAAAGTCAGATAACCATTAACATCACTCACTGTTACTCTCTGTTGTATAGTAGGTATTCACTAGACATGGTTTTAAATTGCTGTACTTTTTGTTTTTTCTTTCAGTTTCTGTCTTAAGAAAAAGTGTCCCGTATTTTACTGAACTTTATATCTGCATTTGGGTATTTTCTCTTTCTGATTCTTGTTTTGATTATTTTGCTTTGTTGATTTATTTTCATTTTTTTTTTATTTTGTAGGATCGGACCAGGATCAGGCAGTTGTAAATCCCCAGCAGAGCCTGGGCCTACATCTCTGCAGGGTGATAACAGTCACTCTGTGCAAGGTGATCTGCCTCTGTGGATGGTGTTGGAGGTTGAGCCCTCTTGTATGAATAGATGAGATGTTCAGTGATTGGTGTGGACCAAAGTGTATGGCAGCCAGATGCCTGTATTGGCACCCTGAGGTAACTCCTTATGTGAGATGTAGAGCTCAGGCCATTCATTAGAACACTAGCACAGAGCGTATCCCTGTTATCAACCAGAGAGATTGTTGACCTTTGTGCAGTTCCCCTGTGGAACAGCTTTGCAGATTGTGCTCATCCTACCTTATATCATATCATAGTATTTGAATTCCTTATATGTCACTTGACATCTGTTTTCAGTCTAATCATCCTTATCACCAACTGATTAATCTCACGCTTTCTCCCTGTCTTTCTTTCTTTCTCTGTCTGCCTGTGTATACCTAATGAGGCCTCCCTACAGATTTTGTGTCACTACCTCCCCGGTCAGTGTTGTATGTTCCATATGTTTGTATGACTGATCCTACTGCATTTCCAGTACATATTTTCTTAACTAAATGTTCCCTACACTTCATTTACCCCCCTTCTTCTCAAAAAATAAAAAGAGCATCTGTCCCCCAAATAAATAAATACATAAATAAATACCCTTCTTCTCTTATCACTCATGCCACTCTTTACTTCCCATTGCTCTTTTGTGAGTCCTTCTGCTCCCTCTTTATAATGGTATCCTACTTTATCGTGCTGTTTTCTTCCTTGTTTATATGGAACATAGTTGCCACTCTGCTATGAAATCCTTACATGGGATGGCAGCTACACCCGTGATGCAGATAAGTGGGACTTCCAAGCATATGTGAACATGAATCTCATCAGGCACACTTCATGCTGACGCCCTTGGGTCATGTGAGCACTCATGGAATGGCCCACTCACTTGTATATTGACTTCCACTTTTGCAATTGCATGTTTTCTTTATGCAACAACACTGACTCAGGCTTCCCCACTCTAAATCATTACTTATGTATGCCTAATCCTCCTTCAGATATGTCATGCTACAGTGGTGATGGTATTTATCACAGTGCAGTTATATAATGAATCGTTCTGAGTACCTCACGACCCAGTGTGGTGTGTAAATGCAGTAAAGACTTGGAGACAGTGGTAGGAGTTTATTATGGTCTAATATATGGTGGAACCAGAAGGAAAAAACTTAGAAATATCCATGTAGATCAGATAGCAGTTGTGCACATATTATGCATCCAGATGTCCTTAGGTACCTTACCAACTTTTTTTTTTAACTATAGCATTTTTTTTTCCTTATTTCTTTCTAATATCCATAGCTGCTTATGGTGTCATGATATTTGGGGAGAGTCGTGTCCTTAACTAAGTAACTTGAAAAAAACTGGGATAATTTGCAAGGAAATGTGTAAGTTAAAAAATAACACTAAGATTGTTAATGGGTCCAATTTTTATATTCACATTCATATTTTCATGACTGAGTAAGCTGCATGGTACCGAGGAGCATACTGTGAAATGGCATATGGAGAGAATGAAAAATATACTGTCACTGCTCTTTTATTATACATTATCTTGGAGATATTCCTAGATGTTTAATACTAACTATGAAGATATGCAGTATTTCCATATATCGATTAAAAATTGTAAGTCACACTGATCTGCAAACTATAGCAAGACATAGGATGAAACCTTAAATGATGCTGGCAAAAACTAAAATGATATTAGGTCAAATTTCAAAAGGACTTCGCTATGCCAGTTATCATTCAGAGTATGTTAATAAAAGCATCTGGATCCCTACAACCAATTTAAAAGGAATCAAGCCCGCTATGTAAAAATGCTTTGGAAGTGTGCATTAGCAAAGGTCACCAATATATAATCCTGGAGCATCGGAACAGTCCTTTGAAGTCAATTGTTTGTTTCAGCAAAGCAATAGCACCACCTGTACAAAGAGATAGATACTGCAGATATTACCTCATAAGAAATCAGATTTTCTGCAGTACCATGCTCCACAGAGTGGTGGAGATGCTGCACAGGGCACATTCATTGTCATGCGGCTCCACCTGTACAAAGAGATTGATACTGCAGATATTACCTGATGAGAAGTCAGATTTTCTGCAGTACCAGGTTCCACACCCAGGACACTCTCATTGTCATGCAGCTCCACCTGTAGATCAGCTCTAGTACTACAGGAAGGCTCCAAACAATAGAAACTGTAGTCCCTAGCCACTTCAGCCAGACTTGTCAGGCCTGTCAAATCCTTGGTTGGGTAGGTTTACAATATACCAGCAATAAGTAATGAAATTCACTAACATGGAGTGTCTTAGAATTTCATTGCCTGCTCATAGTGTTGTGGGACTCCCAGGTATTCAACACCTCAACCCTGTGATGTACTGAAAAGGGCAAACTCCAGGGCCTCCCCCCACATGACGTCATTCTCAGAAATGAAAATTGAAATCAAGTTAAGAGTTGCAAGGCAGAATGGTAGACGCTGGCCACTAAACTACTCTGAATGTTTTGGAATCAAATCTGTTTAGTGTTATTTATATTCTTTATTGTGCAAATAGACATGAAAACACTCAGAAAGGAATTTCTTGTAGTTATGTAAAAGTTCAAACCTCCTAATAAAAGTATTTCTGACACTTTTTATCTATGCATTTACAGTATCCAAGATATTCCCCAGGATTCACGAAGCCTCCGTGTAAGAGTTATAACTCTTACACGGAGGCTGCAGTTAAACGGAGTGATGTCAGCATGCTTTGCATATTCATGAGAGCATGCTGAATCACACCTGAGTCTAACACGGTCCGTGTAAGACAGTAGGGGGCGTGTCTGTTGGCTGAGCCCTGCAAGCGGACATGCCCCCAGAAGGGTAAAAGTGCCCAAAGTAAACACCCACAACAAAGTCCACGGAAATGTGAATAAACACAACGCAACACATGCCCCCACAGACTATGAACATAAAATATATATAAATGAACATGTTATATATTTTTTTAAATTGTAAAGATGTTTAACCGTGAGTGCGCTTTTTTGCAGGCGTGCCATAAGCAGCTACAGTTAGCAGTCAGTGGAAAAGCATATAAGAACTAAATATGCAAAATAAGCCAGGAAGCAATAGCGTAGCGGTAGAGATGTTGGCTGAAGAGCAGGCATTCATGGTTCGAGCCCCCACAACACCAGTTATTTTTTTTTTTCCAAAATAAGCAGGAAACAAGTCCCTGACAAATATGTACACATAAAACCACAATTTATGTAAAATGTAATGAAATAGCCCATTTATATTGAAAACATGTGAGGTAACAAAAGAAGAAAAAATGCAAGATGTGCTCATAGCTGAGCTACAGTTTAACAGAGTGAGTGCATGTGCCCGTAGATGAGCAGTGGTTTAACTGGTGCAAAATGAGGCCCGTAGCTGAGCAGTGGTCTAACACGCTAAATCTATGTGCCCCTAACTGAGCTGAGCGTAATATGCATGCCGATAGCCAAATGAGGCTTAAACCAGCGTATCCCATTTGCGCGGAGCTGCGCACCGCGCAAATGAGCTAACCGACGGGCAACGCTGAGCAAGCCGTATCAAAACTGCCTTTACACAGACACACCCCTCAGCATGTCTAGACAGTCATGAAAAATGCAGTGGCCAGGTTCGAACCCAGGATACTGTACACCATAGTCAAGGTACCAAACCACTAAGCCACGACAGCAATACCTAGAAATGCAATAATAGCTAATATATAGGAATGAATACAAACTGGAGCATGACAATGCAGGTTTACTGAAGTTGATACAATTCCAAAATGGCCAATCACAGATATGTGCGGGAAAAACGGACTATATAAGCCCCATAGGCGGGAATACACAGCATAAACGATTGTAGAACTGACCTGCAGGCAGAATGACAAGAGTAGGAGAGGGTAGTTGCTTCCGAGCACAGAGGTGGGGTGTTGAGGAGTCCAGGTACATGGTCTGGCTCCTAGTCCATAATCATGAGGCCGAACTCATGCAGGGCCAGGTCCTCTGGGGAGCATACAGGGCTGAGGCGTGGGACCGGTTGGCTCATGATCTCACCAGTGCCACAGGGATTCCAAGGACTGGTGAGCAGGTCCATCACCACCATGCAGACCTGAAGAGATGCAAGCAGGACCAACTGAACCTTTGGATCCAGGAGGCCCGACAAACACCCAACACCCCACTACTGAGTAAGTAACATTTAATTATGTATGTAAGAAATTAAACTAGCTGATATTATGGAGATGTGTATTCCAATATTACTTCATTTATATTACAGCTGCAGGTGTCCGTTCTGCGAACCACAGAGCCTATGGCGATAGGCTGGTGCGGTTGCACCACCAGGCAGGTCAGTAATCCACTACCAGTAACTGTAAAGAAATATAAAAGTATGACAGTCAGCAAAAGAGTGCAGTGTAGTCAGTAAGGAATAAAATCTGCAAGTAACAGTGTGAAAGTGTATGCAAGTATTGCTTGATTACAAAAGTGTGTTTCAGCCTGTAAATTTAACCAAAAAATGAAACTGTCTGACATATATTCTGAAATAAAAATGCCCTACCTGTAAGAAAATAGTACACAACCTGCAGCAGGCTGAAAAGTATAGCTGCAGAAGATGATGAAATCACATGTGTGAAATATATCCCTGTGGAAATACTAAAACATGACAGAAGTGAGACTGCTGGAAAGGATTGTAATAACTACTGGTAAAACATGTCAATAAAGCCTAGAAGTACCATCCTGAATAGTAAAATGAAAGCAAGTGAGAGAGTGTGAGAAAGTGTCATGAATCCAGCAATACAGTAGTAATAACCCCTGAATAAAGTATACTGCAATCAAGACAGAATGAAATGCATGTGAGATTCAAAACCAAACAGCAAAATCTGTTCAAAGTGTTGCTGCATCTGGAATGTGTATCCCAAAATATGGATATGTTGCTCTCAGTCTGCAATATGCAGATAGGATGATTGTCTGATATACCAAACATCCACACTTGTCTACAGCTATATAAAGCAAATGTAGCAGGATGATGTAGCTGAACAAAGCTAGATATGAATGTGTATGAAGAACCATAAAATGTATATTGATGTTGCAGTAACAGTCCTATCACCAAGTTGAAATAGTTATCATATAGGAAACTGTAGTTAGAACAGTAGTGTGTATATAACTGTAGCTATTAGAAATGTACAGCATATGTATTGTTATTTGAAGGTGTTAATATTACTTTCTTTACCCCACCCTATAACCACATATAACCCATTCCACGTGAAAATGGTATGTGCAATCACAATTAACACCCCTGGACGTTTGTCCTGTTGGGTCATATATATTTGCATGCCCATTGATGCATCTGCCCTGTTCATACATCCACACCTGATGGCCTGTTGCCATCAATTAACCCTGCATGTTGTTGGACTGTGTATTTCTGTTCAAATTATGCATGTGTTATGCACGCTGTTCAATGGTGTGAATATCTGGGTGTTTGGTTAATGGGAATACTAATGCATGCTGTAACAACTAATTGTGAATGGTATTATATGTCACTAACCCAAACTGTCATGACATAATGCAAAACATAGGACGACAGGGAAGGCGGGTTCCAGCGGACCCACCTCTCCCACCTCAGCTGGCGAGTGCACCTGGCACTAGTGCCGAATCCGGACCCTCCTCCGGTGGCCCTGTGCCACCTGCGGGTGGAAGCGCTGCAGGGGATGGGGCTCACCCCCCTCTGCAAGTGTGGCCGGAGGAGAACCACCACTCACCCTCCATAGCGTCCGGACTGTGGTGCATAGAGAGATTCGGGACTCTGTTCTCGAGCCCCTACGCCAGCTCGAGGCACAGGTGGCGCAACTAATGGGCATGCCTGTTGCCCCGCCTACACATCCCCCAGCACAGCCCCATCCTGGGCAGTGAAGCAACAGCGGCAACTGCCTATTGGTGGGGATATCAGTTCCACTGTTGCCATCTGTGGGCTCATGGGCTCTGGATATCCAAACCTCTGTCCCCGTCAATTGCGTAACCCCCCCCACATGTGTCATACACCACCCCTGTATGCGTCTTGTTTGTCTTGTCTGTTTACCTACCCAACCTACCTCCCCAGCTGTACCGACTTCCATCACCTGACATACCACTCTCACCTGAAAAAAAAAAAAAAAAAGGGCACTCTGTACCCACAAAAAAATTGCGCCCCATACATAGCTGCCCATTCCGCACACATGTCTGCTGGACATGGAACCTATCAATTACAATTGGCTGTACATCAAGTATTATTGTTGTCCTGACACCTCTCTCAGGGGTGGAAGGTTTCAAATGTCACACCAAATTACATACATATGCACAGCTGTTGCTGATGAAGAAATAGGCAGCTATGGGCCTTACCTACATCCCTCCTGCACATCCTAAGCTTGTTTCCCTACTGTCTTACCCTCTTTGTGACCCCTTTTTCACCACTTTCCTGTCTCCCCATTTTCTTTTCTTTCAAATAAAATAGCGCAGGTGTGTGCAAGAGTAAGCACATTTAAGCGGTTGTAAGCGGGTGTGGGCTTGTGTGCGCGGAGCTAAACACCAGTGCACATGCGTGAGCTCCGCGCAAACCAGCGCTAACCCGGTTACAACTGCTTAAAAGTGCCTTAGTCACTTTGATTGACAGGTCCTGTACTCAGTTCAAAAGCAAAATAAAATCCCACTGTCAGTCCCGAACCCAGGACCTTGGAAACAGTAGCCTGCATGACTTACCACTAAGCCATGACTCTTATAGAAGAACATTGTGCTAAAATAAATATATCATGTAATAGTAGGAATGAATGTAAAGGGAATATAGATGTGTAGTACACAAAGCATGCCATTTAGAATTACTATCAAAACTAGTGGATTTCCATAATAGTAGTGTGTGAACAGAAACAGCCATGCTAGTTGGCAACTAGTAGGTAATAATGTCACTATAGCGCCTTGCAAGCCACACACATACTCACAGCAGGATAATCACTGCCCATACCCCACAACCTCTTACAGGAACACATCTGGATCAAGTAATAAAATATGTGGAGCAAAGGCCCAAAACCAGGGACACATTACAAATAATGTTACAACAAACGCAGACAGTTCAGAGAGTAACAGGGTCTGCACTTTGTGGGATGTTTGGAAGGGTATGCAGTCTGAAATTTGAATGTTTGTCACCATATTCTGACTTGAGCCCAGAGTGATTTGCCAGAAAAAGGTATGCATGAGATATTGACCAAAATATGAGGCAGAAATGTGGACAACCTGCAAATATCTGTACACATGACGGGTCTGACACCACCATATTTGAATAGTTAAGAGCCTAGACATAGCAACAGTGAATGACTTACAGGGATGCCCCACAGACTCCATGTGAAATGTACAAACAGTAGGCAGAAAGGTGTAACACATGCAATGGTAACTATGGAGTCCTGAAAGTATTCATCACTTGCATGGCAGAAAAAGTGTAGTAATACATATGCTCATGCTAACCCACAGTCACAACTGCAACATACCAGACATTTTAATGGGTGTACCCCACTGATATGTACCATTCCATGAGGCACATAACAGATGAACCTGAAAGTCTCTGGGGCCTGCTCAGCAGCATACTCAAATACCCTAATAGATGTCAAGGCCCACACCATGGCCAGACCACACTGCATGCTGTAACACCCTAGCAGATATAGCAAGCATTCCAAGGTGTGAATGTACATGGAAAATAGGAAAGCTACAGCAGCACACTACAGTCAGGACACCTAGCAGGCATACAAGTAGTGACTGTAAAGGGCAACTATTGAAGCCTTAGCAACAAAGTGCAAGCAAAAGTGAAAGGAAAGCACACACACACACATATTAACAGTAGTAGTAGTTGTAGGTGTCAGTGTACATACACAGTTAGTACAGGAAACTGGAGAAATGAATGGAGGAATGATAATCTACAACACACCTGGAAATATGAGAGAGATACCAACCTTTACACTCACAGAACATTGTCCACAGCATAACAGCATGGTCCCTGCCCTTAAAATCTGAAAGGGCTATGCCTATCTCACATACCTTTTTATAGCACTGTTCTGAAATCACAGTGAGAACTGCAATCAGTACACAACTGGCTGCATGCAATTAGCAAATGCTGGCTAACAATTGGTGCAGAGGCCATCACATGGGCATATGCAGATACCTACAAAAGTATGCTGTACTCCCAGTTCACACATGCAATACTTTCATTGCACCCTGAGAAGGACGTGAGAGACAGACAGACAGAGAGAGAGAGAGACAGAGACAGAGACAGAGACAGAGAGAAAATTGCAATTAAGCAGACACAAACAAATTGTTCAGCAACAGCCACCTGAAAGCTGACAACTGGGAAGTGGAGCAGCAGGACAGAGAACCAGACAGCAACACAAGCAGCTGTGACAAACACAGGTAATGTAAAGTAATACTATAAAGGTCTACATACTGTGAACCCTCCATATGTGTCATTGGTCTGTATCCATATGTATATGAAGATGTGTAAAGGGCAGGGGACATACAGCAACTATCAGTGAAGGCTGTACATACATTTGTATGTGAGAGCATCTATGTGCACATATCAATGTTGGTTGATTGTAGGATGTAGTGCCATGTACAAAGTAGGTTTCACAGTTATGTATGTTTAGCAGTATGTTAGTGTGTGTATACAGTATGGTATACAAACATGTTGATATACCTGTCAAACATATGGATACATATGTATGTCAACATATGTATGTGTATATATATATATATATATATATATATATATATATATATATATGCATATATGTATACATACATAGAGAGAGAGATGTAGGAATACATAGACAGATGTAGATAGAATATTGTACAAACATATATATGCAATGCACACATACAGATATAGATATATGTAGATACATATACATAGACAGACTGATCTGACTATCTACAGGTATGACTGTATATGACGACCTTCAACACAGCCTGTCCCACCCCTCTGTCACTCTCACCCCTCTGTGTCCCCCCTCCACATCTATAGCAATATATGTACATCAATATATATATGTGTATATGTATACAGACATATATATATATATATATATATATATATATATATATATATATATATATATATATATATATATATATATATATATATAGAGAGAGAGAGAGAGAGATGTATATAAATTCTGAGTGAGGCACATGTGTACAGATGTATTGCAACAGGTGCCTGGTGACAAAGGCATGGAGTGAACACCAGTGTCAAAACCGGAGTACCATACCACATTCCAAATCACCTACACCAGTAACCACCAGATATGTGATTGGCTGACCACCACTGCATGTGTCAGGGGTGAACAGGGTCATAAATGTGTACAATAGTGGCCCCAATGATATTCACAGTGGCACACTATCCCTGGAATACCTGCACATGGTATGTGTCAGCGGACATGGTGTGTCAGCTATGGACATGTAGGTCGGTGTACCCCTCCACACCACATAATGGATGCCATGGTATGGACCTCACATGACAGCTACAGATATGAAGAAGGACACAGTGACATGTACAACACTGTGACAATGCACTCAAACACATTACCAATGCACAGTGACTGACAACACCACAGAGTACACATATACTACCCACATAGAGGTTACCACTCCCGGATTTACATATGTAAGTCACACCCATGACAGATGTCCAACAACCATAGTAACACATCACACCATCCACAACCTAAATGTCTGCTGTGTGTCATCCGTGCCACTGCAATAGAGTGCACATGTGGAGGTAAAAGTCCCTACCCACAGATAAGACATACCCTGCAATAAACCACACAGTGTTAAGAAGCAAGACTCCCCATGAGTACATGTCACACATACCCCTGCTGAATGTTAGTCAGATAGGTAATATGCCATATGAGTCACCCTGTGTAACTGTGTGACAGCAGCAGGTACCATCACACCACATGTGTCACAATGGTCAGGGTAGCAGAACAGTACGCTGCTGTAGTCCCAGGGGTAATAGCATATTGTATAGTATTGTATTGTAATGTAATGTATTGTGTTGTATTGTATTGGTATGTTGAGGTGCCTCCTTCGTGGAGTGGAACCACTGCTGCTGTGCGCCAGTGTACAGGTACATATCCTGTAGTCAGGCTAGTGTTACATAGCACTTCTATATGTGTGTTTAGCTCCTGTCAAAGTTTATGTAGCATGCAACTGGGGATACCATCAGGTCCCATTCATGTTGTGTATTCTGCTGTCCTGAGGGTGGCTCTCACCTGGACATCTGTGATGACAGGGAGGTTACAGTCAGCTGGGTTAACTATGTCTTATTTTGGGGGAGAGGGCGGGGTGACACCTGCACTGAACCTGTCTGCCACAATGTTGTCAATATCTGTGGTGTCAGTGAAATATGTGTTGTTGTGTACTAACTATGGGCATAGAGGATGGATCCTGACAAGGTTGCTAACATAACTGAAGAAGGCCTTCTGGTTATCTGTAGTGTCCCTCTTGATTTCCCTCTCAAAGTTGCCCATGGATGTTTGTATGATGGAAAATAGATCCTTACTAGTGCTGCTCAGACATGCCCTCCCTTTATGGAATTATGCTCTGTCTTGCAGTAGCTTCCATCTTCTGTAATACAATCTGTCTATGGCTGGGGTCCACCAGACAGGATGCTGTCCCTTTGTGGAGAGTGTCTTGGTCATATATGGGATTGCATGATCCATGCATTCTCGGAGATGTCTGTAGAAAGCAATTGTGTAGGGGTCAGCATTGTGGGTTGTATCTGCCACTGGCCCAGTGGGCTGAAAGGATACCATGTCACTGTTACAAAGTGTAAAGTTTGCATCTGTAATGTTATTCACTATAGTCATTTGTGCTGGTGGTGGAGGTGGGATATGTATATCCAGGGCAATCAGTGTGTGGTCAGCTCACAGTAATTGATGATGTAGGCCATACAGTACCTAGATACAAACCCCCAGAGTGAGGAGGTCCTCTTGACCTGAGTCAGTGTTCTGACTGCTGGGGTTTGGTAGTATGTCGTATGGAGTGTGCCAGGTACTGTTGCACAGTTGCTGGCTGAGCACTGATACCTGGCCATTTACATGTGTACCCACCAATAGACAGACATATGCTACATATGTGAGATATGTTGTATCATAACAGTCGAGTAGCATGTGTAGTATGTGTGCCAAATTCTGCTGACATATATTGCTGATATCAGGTTATTTTCTTTCTCAGGTACATGGCCCACCCGCAGGATCCCACTTACTCCACAGCTGAGGATGAGGAGATACACCAGAGCCTGGTGAGGGATTATTCAATACTCTTTTCCCGCACCATCCAGAATCAGCAGGAGAGGGCTGCACTGTGGCAAGACCTTGTCCGTTGGGTAAATGACATAGGCACGCATAATAGGACATATGAGCAGGTACGACATCACTGCAGTGATTTAATCAGACATGTCCGTCAGCGTGCGTCGGATATCCACAGGCAACAGGTCGCCACAGGTGGTGGGGTGGCTACACATCCCCCACTCACCAGACTGGAGGGACTACTCATGAGTGTAGTGGCTCCAGTCCGCCAGCAACAACAACAGCAGCAGACATGCATTATGATGGAGGCTGGAGCCACGCAGCAGCAAGACAGTGAATGTGCAGGTAATATGCCATATGTATAGTTGACTGTTGTGTACACTGGTAGTTAATGCATGTGTGAGGTGTGTCCTTGGTTTGTAGCTGTCACCATAGTATTTAATCTGCAAGTGTGATATCCTCAATATTAGCAGCTGACCTGTGAAAGGCGACTGTTGTACTACTGACCTGTATCATACTCAGTAACAATGGCACAGTTGTGCCCACTGACATTAGTTTCTTCACGTCTGCAGGTCCCTCTGGTATAACAGCAATGCAGCCTATCCATGCTGGTGAGTGTGTATTAACAATTCCTGTAATAGTGTTGATAGTAATAGTACTATTTGGCTCACTTAGTAGTGCTCTTTGTATGCATGTAGGTGTGTCTGTGTCTGTGTGTTGATATCATGCATACTGAGTACTGTACAATTGTGTGAAACTGTGTGCATGTGTGCATGTGCATGTGTGCACGTGTGCACGTGTGCATGTGTGCATGTGTGCATGTGTGCATGTGTGCACCTGTGCATGTGTGCATGTGTGCATGTGTGCACCTGTGCATGTGTGCATGTGTGCATGTGCACCTGTGCATGTGTGCATGTGTGCACCTGTGCATGTGTGCACCTGTGCATGTGTGCATGTGTGCACCTGTGCATGTGTGCATGTGTGCATGTGTGCACCTGTGCATGTGTGCATGTGTGCATGTGTGCACCTGTGCATGTGTGCACCTGTGCATGTGTGCATGTGTGCACCTGTGCATGTGTGCACCTGTGCATGTGTGCATCTGTACATGTGTGCACCTGTGCATGTGTGCATGTGTGCACCTGTGCATGTATGCACCTGTGCACCTGTGCATGTGTGCATGTGTGCATGTGTACATGTGCACCTGTGCATGTGTGCATGTGTGCATGTGTGCACCTGTGCATGTGTGCACCTGTGCACCTGTGCATGTGTGCATGTGTGCATCACTGGTAATGTGTAGACATTGTAAACTGTGTTTCCTGTTTCCCTCCCACAGGTTCTGGTGCTGCTCTGGTGTCATGTAGCAGGGAACCTGAATCAGGTGCCGTGGGTACTGATAATGATGACATCTGTGTAATGGCACAGGAAAGTATGCCAGGGTCCGCCACTGGTCAGCCGATTGACAGTACACAGCTGTCGACCCCATCAATGCGCACAGTTATCCTGCCAATACACCCTTTGTCACCAATGTCCCTAGGTGATGGACAGCATACAGTGGGCATTGACCAGGGTAATGTGGTATCTGTGGCACATGCTTCCCCACACAGCAGCCATGGGCATGGCCCAGAGATGGTACCACACAGACAGATGTCCAGAGGTTCTCGTGGGAGCATCCGTGGGCGTACTGCCCCTGTCAGACGTGCCCACAGAGGTCTTACAACCTCAGCTATGTTTTGGGCTGTCATGCAGGCACAGTCACGTATGGAACGGTACACCAGACAGGGTCTGAGGGAGCTGACAGCATGTCGCAAAGCCATGACTGACAGTATGCGTGACATTGCGGCTGCCATCCGTGATTTCACCGATGTCATAGACAGACGTTGTGGGGACATATTAGACCGGTTCCACAACTACATGTCCATGAGCCAGGGCGATGGTGGGCGGTTGAGGCATCGACGTGGCCGTATGCCAGCAACAGCAGCAGCTGGCAGTCGTCGCGGATGACATCAGGGCCGCGGCCACCCCCGTAGTGCCAGCAGCAGCCCCAGCAATGCTGGGTCTGTGCTGTCATCAGACCACCCCAGGAGACCACGTGCACGTGGCTCTGGCCGGGCCCGACAGGGAACTGTGTCCAGTCAACGAACACCTGCTTCTGATGACAGCACCCAGTCTGGGTTGGTACTGGATACGGTCCGTAGCACCCCTGCAAGGCACGGTACCGTGTCCGTGGCCAGAGACACTGATCTGTATGACCTGGCAGGTACAGTCTGTGGCTGTCCACAAACACCAGTATATGGCAGCCATGAAGTGGAACTGTGTGCATGCGAATTGACAATACCTTGGGCTACCGCATACATGCACACACTGCATCAACATTGCCCCACCTTCTACTGCTGTCCCTCACCAACACACATACACATACATGTCAATTGGTGGTATCGGTGGCTGACTCAGGCATACCAAGTTCACACCCTGTGCATATGATGAAACTGTGCCACCTCCTGCAATCTGTAACAACTGTGCAGGTACAGGTTAACATGTTGCTGATGCACAGGGTGGCCACATAGATGTGTAGTAATAGTATCATATTGTTAACAGTACTGTGTGCTGAATTAATTGTGGGTATATCACAGCATGCCTGATGCAGTAAGTGTGTGATTGTCATGTCCTGTTGTCTACACCCATGGTAAGTACCATAGTGTATCATCTGCACATGTTGGCATACTGGTGGTAATGATGTCAACAGAAGGCTACATACATAGGTAGCACAGGGGATAAGGTAATGAATGTAGTAATACGCAATGATGGACATGTAAATTGCAAGGGGCATGTTGCCCACACTGGACTCTGCAATGCAGATGTTTGAGGATGTTGATATGTGTGCAGTACTACACGAGTGGTACAGGACACACAGGAGCACCCTAGCACTGCATGCTCACATCTCATACCATCTAGACAGCCCCAACACACAAAACTAACTGTCACAGGAGGGAGAGTCCCCATAAATGTCAGGGATAATGTGGTGGCTGGCCAGGTAGCATACATCCTACTAAGTATGGAACCACTGAGTGAAGGCTCAGTGTCTGTTATTTGACATCTGTATTACTGCAGGTATGAGCACATGGGTTTCCATCCAGTTATTGTACATCCTGACAGTACATGGTCTGTACACTTGTGTGCACTGAGACTGGACCCTAGCCATCTGACCCGTGTATTTCCATGTACATGTGCATAGTGCCTGCATATTTGCAGTGTTACCTACTGGAACTGGTACAGCTTGTTTGTTGTACAATGGACTACATGCAGTCCTGTTTACTGTAGCTTTGTTTGCATGCATGTTTGCTTGCAATTACCCTGGAATACTGATCACACCTGCAATGCATAGTTATAGAGCTTCTGTGGACTCCTAGTGCCATCTGCATAGCTTACTATATGTATGTCCATGTCCCACTTGACAGGATGTCACTGTTTGTCCTGTTCACATGTACATTGCCTGTGACACAGTGCATATGACTTACCTGGCATGTGTCCACGTGAGCAGTCATATATGCTACTGCTAACTAATCACAGGCACTACACCTTCACATATTCATCTTCTGTTGAACTACCTGCTTCGCTAGGGACGGCCTGCACCTGTCACCCCTGGGCTTTCAGATATTGGCAAAGGCTCTTGCTACCCCCATAGTGCCTATGTTAGGCAAGGCTCAAATGACAAACCCACCTTCATAGGTATCACAAGGGATAGGAAACTAAGAGTAATGCTACCCAACGCCAGAAGTCTAAACCTCCAGATGCATGCACCCAAAACAATCCTTGGCATGGAGAACATCGATATCTGTGCAGTAACAGATGCCTGGTTCAGGGCTACTGAGAGCACACCAGCACTACCAGGTTTAACCTGGTTGATTTCTTTGAAACTGTCACCAAGGCCATTGACGAAGGGAAGGTGGTTCACACAGCCTACCTAGACCTCGCAAAAGCCTTCACAACAATACCCCACTTGGGCATTCTAGAGAAGCTCACCAGCTTAAATATAAGCTCTGATGTCACTAGATGGATTGCACAGTGACTCAAGGACAGAACCCACATGGTTAGAATTGCTGGAGCCATGCCAGACTCCAAACCAGTTCCGAGTTGTGTCCCACAAGGCTCAGTCCTGGGACCTCTCTTGTTTGGTATATATTTATTGGAGGTACAGGCCAACACGGACGGACTGTGGCTAACCAAATATGCAGATGACTGCGAACTGGCCACCATAATTGACTCTCCAGCTGACACAAGCATCTTCCAAAGGGGCATCATAGGAACAGACAACTTGTGCCAGAGCCATGGCCTTCAGCTGAACAGTGTTTAGAAAGGGAAATGTGCATCCTGTAGTCTGTTCACCTAGTTGCCAAAAGGGCCATTGTCCGCACACACACTAACCCCCCTCAGCCAAAAACACACACTGGCCATTTGCAGGATTCAAACCCCTATCTGACTATGTTATGACAATCGAAACAGACACATTAGCAGAGTGTGCTATTCACATTACTGGGAGGTGTTCCTTCTCTTGCTGTACTTATAAGGTGCTGACATCATCAGTGTTTAGAAAGGGAAATGTGCATCCTGTAGTCTGTTCTCCTAGTTGCCAAAAGGGACATTTTCCTTACACACAATTTCACATACACTAACCCCCCTCAGACAAACACACACACTTACCATTTGCTGGATTCAAACCCCTACCTAACTATGTTATAACACTTGAGATGGGCACATTAGCAGAGCGCGCTACTCACATTACTGGAAGGTTTTCCTTCTCCTGCTATACTTATAGAGTGCTGACATCATCGGTGTTTAGAAAGGGGAATGTGCATCCTGTAGTCTGTTCTCCTAGTTGCCAAAAGGGACATTTCCCAAACACACAATTTCACACACACTAACCCCCCTCAGACAAACACACACACTTGCAGGATTCAAACCCCTACCTAACTATGTTATGACACTTGAGACGGACGCATTAGCGGAGCGCGCTATTCGCATTACTAGGAAGTTTCTCTTCTCCTGCTGTACTTATAGAGTGCTGACATCATCGGTGTTTAGAAAGGGGAATGTGCATCCTGTAGTGTGTTTTCCCAGTTGCCAAAAGGGACATTTCTCTCCCACAGACTTACACACACACCAACCCCACTCACACACACACTGAGCATTTGCAGGATTTAAACCCCTATCTAACTATGTTATGACACTTGTGACGGACGCATTAACAGAGTGCGCTATTCGCATTACTTGGAGGTTTATCTTCCCCTGCTATACTTATAGAGTGCTGACATCATCGGTGTTTAGAAAGGGGAATGTGCATCCTGTAGTGTGTTTTCCTAGTTGCCAAAAGGGACATTTTTTTTCCACAGACTTACACACACACCAGCCCCACTCACTCACACACACTGAGCATTTGCAGGATTCAAACCCCTACCTAACTATGTTATGACACTTGCGACGGACACATTAGGTTTCTTTTCTCCTGCTGTACTTATAGGGTGCAGACATCATCTGTGTTTAGAAAGGGGAATGTACATCCTGTGGGGAGGCAGACACCAAGCACACTCTGGCTAAGCTGTCATTCCCTAGGGCAAACAGCCTAGTGTTGACCTCTACACCCATATGTTTAATTGTCAAATGCACATTATTTGTTGCTGATAGACTGTTTGCACATCTTTATTGCCATAGCATTCCCTGTTTGTATGAACAACTTGTGCATCTGTGGAAGATGTTTGCATATGGGAGGGATCCACTATATCACGTATGTCTCTGTAGTCAGTTAACTGTGTGCACTGGGCAGACTGCTGTAATGTGGTTGGTTCCTGGAATAACACGTAAAAATACCAGATATGTGTGTCCAACTGCTAAACTGAGATTTGGCCTAAGTGTGTGAGCATGCCCAGTTCAGCCTTCCCATGGCATGTTGTCTGACATATGTCTCATCTATCAAAGTGTGTGAGCATGCCCAGTGTGAGCATTCCATATGTTGGACTCTGCAGCCCACCACATTTGTGGATGAGTGTGAACTTCAACAAATATCACCCGTTTATGGTTGTGTGTTGTGTGTCATATTGTGTAGTTACTGTACAACTGCTTTGTGTGTGAACACAACAGGATTATACTGTGCCTGCAGTGTTTGCATGGGATACTTTGCATACAGTTGTCAACATCCTTTCACACTGACCTAACACTGTAGTACTGTATAGTGTACTGGTAGTACTTTGACTGTGGTGGACAGTATCCTGGGCTTTAGTGCTATCACTGCTTTACATTTTGATAGCACAACAGCCTGGTTAGGGGCCAGTTGTGTACATCTGACCATGTTGCATTCTGTTCAGATATGAACTACTTAAACCAGGCTTGTCCAACATTGGTAGTGTATTCCACAACATAGGTGTACATTTGCAGACACTAGCGATGTGCCCTTGTCCATGTCTAATGCTAGTTGGAGAGTGTTTGTCCTTCAACACACATTGTAAGTGGAGTTTGCCATGACATATGTCATGGTTAGTATACTAATGCCTCTGTCTACCTGTGACATGACAGTGATACCAGGATAAAGCTACCATCTCCCATCCACTCATCAAGATTCCTATTGAGGAAGATTGATAAGTGACTCTATGGGTAGCCTGTACTGGGAGTTCACTCATGGGTGGGGTGGCTTCTGTGTTATGGATCATGCAGTACAGCTTGTCCTATGTAAGTCAGTGCTGGGGTTCAGGTCTCTCATGTGCATAGCTCACTGCCATTCAGATTGTACAAGGTGCAGCATGTTTATTGATACCAGCAACACAGGCAACACATGGCATCTGTGCAAGCTCTTTGATACTCCTGGTGAGGTACTGTTGGGGACTTTACGGTTGATGGAGGTGTCTGCTGAGGTACATCCCACAGGGCTATTGTAGTCAATTGTACCACTGATGAAGGATGACTGCAGAGCCACAATGACCTCCCCTTATCTAGATCTGACAACCTTCATGATTAGGTGGGTATATGGTATGTTTCTGTAAACACTACAGCACATGTTTGTCCAATGCAGGATATCTATCACCTTGTGTCCCCAGGTCTCTCATTAAATGTTAACTACATAATGGGTTAACACCTATGTGGTAATTGGTGGGCACTTACTGTATATCCACGGGGGTTGACTATACACTTTTCTGCAATTAGCTTGATATCATGGCTATGGCACCAGTTGTCTGTTTCTATGTGGCCCTTTTGTGGGATGCTTGTGTCGGCTGGTGGATCATATGTGGTGAGCAGTTTGTAGTCCTCTGCAAACATGTTCGGACACAGTCCTTCCATGTTTGCCTGTACCTATGGGACATATATACCAGATGAGGGAGATCCCAGGACCAAGCCTTGTGGGATGCCAGTTATATCTGGTTTGTAGTCTGACATGGCTGCAGCATGTCTGACCATGTCTGTTCTGTCCTTGGTCTGGTTTGCAACCCCTCTACTGACATAGGGGTTTATATTTAAGCTGGTGAGCTTATCTATAATGAACACGTAGGGTATTGTATAGAAGCCTTTGCAAGGTCCAGCTACACTGTGTGGACCACATTGCCCTCATCAATGACCTTAATGACTGTTTCAATTGTGTCAAACATGTTTAGGGGCAGGATCTGCACTTAAGAAAGCCACACTGGGTAGGGTCCCGTGTCAGTAGGTCCCCAATATCTTTATGTCTGTGGTACATGCTGATCCTTTCCATAGCTGTGCAGACCGAGCTTCTCAGGATTCTGGGGTAGTAGTTTTCAGTATCCATTCAGGCAACACCTTTGTTGAGAAGGACCACTGTTGTTGTACACTGCTCTTTGGGTACATATTCTGTGGTAAGGCTGACATTGAGCAGTAGTGTGATTTGGCATTCCATTCATCTTGGAGTCCATGTTGCACTAAGCCCAGGACACCATCTCATACCATTGCTGCTGTGTGTTTTGCTTTGTAGATGCTGGCTGTTACCTCAGCATCTGCAATGTCAGGGGGCCAGCAGTCTTCTGGGATAGATATTCTGCATTCGGGGAGGGGGGGGGTTGCACTGCACCTGTCAGGATGTATGTTTGCAATATGTGTGTGTGTTTGTGATATTTGTGTGATTCAGAGCATATCTTTGAATTCCCAACATGGTTCCTACCATCAGTTGTGAAAGCCTTGGGATTATCCTTAGTGTCCTGTACAATTTATATCTTCATAGGTTCATAGGTTCATACTAGGCTGTCCACCCTAGGGCATTTGTTAGCCTAGCCAGAGTGTGTGTGGCTTTTGCCACCCCTTGCTATGTGAATATTATGGCCATTTATGATTTGCTTTGCTGTGCCTCTGTCTGGACATGACACAGTGAAGACCCCCAGTGTAACTCTACAATCATCCATCCACTTGGCAAGATTCCCGTTGAAGAGTGTCAGTGAGGGGCTCTGCCTAACATGGAGTGGGATTCTGGTCCAGGGTGTGGAGTCTCTTGATTATGTATCTGTCCCACCAGCACATCCTATTTCATTATTTGCTGAGGTTGACATCTCTCACTCTCACAGCTCCGATGGCTTTGAGTTTTCTGGGGTGGAGCATGTCCATTACTCCTGTGTTGGGCATGGCCTTCTACAACAGGCATGCAATGCCTCTGTGTAGGCAGTATGTGACTGCATTCAGCTGGGGTGTCTACAGCCAGGCAGCATATGACATATATTTGAGACCCTTTATCCTCTTGGTGAGGTACCTTTGAGGTCTTTCTAACTGCTGCAGGTGTCAGGTAAGGTACATCCCATATGAGGCATTGTACTAGATTATGGGTGTGATAAGAGCACAGTATAGGGGCACAATGACCTCTGTTGACGTAGATGTGAATCCTTTCCTGATACGGTGTCAGATGTAGACAGTCTTCCTAGCCACATTGGCAATGTGGGTGTCACATAACAGGTTACTGTCCACTTGTGTCCCTAGGTCCCTGGTTACTCCTTCCATACATAATGGTTTACCACCTATGTGGTAATTTGTGGTACCTTGTTTGGTATTTGGTGGGACATTCATACTGTCCAGTGTCTTCAGGATGGCTGGGTGGGGTTCCTGTGTGTGAGAGTGTGGTCTGTAGCATGCTACAGACTGTACAACAGTCTTGCCTACAGTTAGTTGCACATGGGTGGACTCAATGCCTTGTGCATTGTCAGTTACCTGGACGTATGGGTGTCTGTGCTGAATATGGATACTCACCCTCCTTTTATGTTTTGTTCCAGGTTTTGGGGCCATGACACATGATATGTGGTATAACCTGGTAGTGCTGGTGTGCTGTCAGGAGGCTTGCAGCAGGTTTCTGTCACTGCACAGACATCGATGTTCTCCATACTGGGGATGGCCTTGGGAGCATGCATATTGGGGTTTACACATCTGGCATTGGTCAGCATTACCCTTATGTTTCTTTCCACTTATGTTTTCTAGGGTGGTGGGTCAGTCTTTTCAGCCTTGCCTACAAAAGGCTCTATGGAGGTGGCAAAGGCCTTATCCAATATCCAGACGCCCAGGGGTAACAGGTGCATGCCATCCCAAGAACAGCTGCATGGCTTGTCAAGCATGACATCCCAAGCAGACAGATATTGGATCCCCTTGGAATGACACCAGTAAGTGTGCCACTTGCTATGACTGATCATTCCGTGTTTGTACTGTGGCATTATTCTTGGTAAGGGTAGGATGCTGCAAATGGTGAGTGTCATACCGGCTTGGACTACATAATCAGAGAGCTCATCTATGTCTCTTTTCATGTAGTCTAGGGAGGTACATCTCAGGTCATTCACACCAGCATGGACTATGACTGCATCATATTTCTACTTGCTTTGGAGGGACCTGCATACTTCTGTTATGTGGCGTATTGTGGCACCCTACAGGCAGCTTACTGTACCCTTTCCCTTGTTCAGTCTGGTGTGTGGGACAGCAGTGTGTCTGACTATGGAGTCACCTATTACAACTGTATCAGGCATGTTGTTTCTCCTTCTGGCCTGTGACTGTTTGGCACACCAGATTTGTGTACTATGTGTTGCATGTGCTATGTTTGGAGGTTGTTTGATTGGGTGTCTGCTTCAGAGGCCTCTGTTGGTGTGCTGTGTTTGTAATTTGTGCCTCCGGGAATATTTTTCTGTGTTTATGTGTTTGGTTTGCAGTTGTGATAGGTCTATGTGGGACTGTGTTTGTGGTGTGTGTGGTTACCTTCTCCTCCTGACTAGTTTTGGGAGTACTGAATTGAGGGAGCTCAGCCTCCAGTTTGGATAGATGGTTGCATCTCACATATATTTGTATTTCTTGGGTGGAGTTGGGGTTGTCTGTGTACTTGGGGCAGGTGTAACATTGCCTCAGGATTCACAGATTCAACTTGTTGTGGCTGGCCTTAGTGGATTGTATGTGTGGACAGATTTTATTGCCATACTACTGATCAGTGATTACTTCATTGTTTATGTTTGCTCTATCATGTAGTAACTTCCTCATTCTCTTGCATGGTTTGGTTATGGCTGGTGTCCACCATGACAGATGCCTGCGTGTATGGCATTGTGTCTTGTTTTAATTTAGGATTGCATAATCCAAGCATTCCTGGCAGTGTTCATGGAATGGCTGTATTACAGGTTCTGAGGTGTGGCCCATATTTTGCACCTGCACAGGACCTTCAATGGATTCCACATCAGTTTGGAGGAGTGCAAATATTGCTTTACACATGTTTTCCACTGTGGTTTTCTGGCCAGGGACTGTGGTCACATTTGTATATCCAGTGTGATTACTCTATGGTCTGGTTTTACCAGTGAGCAATACACTTCTCATCTTGCCATCCAGTACCCATGTTGCTGATTATCACATCCAATATGCTTACCCCTCTTGTGGGAGTGGTACGTTGTTCCTGGGCCTTTTGGTTTATGGATTTTATGAACTTTTGTCCTACACTGTTGGAGCTAGTATAATGCTCCCAGTCTATGTCTGGGTATTTTCAGTCACCCAATATAATGTGGTTTGGAGGACTTGATATATTCATGTATTCCAGCATAGGCCACGTGCAGTTCCTGGTGTTGGGACAGTAGTCTGTAGCAGGCTATAAACTGGGGGGCAGTTTTAGCCACTGTTACTTGACCATGGCTAGTCCATGCTGCTTTTTGTTGTGGTACCAACATGGGGTGTGGTTATCCTTGACAATTCTTGCTAGTCACCCTCCTTTTTGTAACTTGTTCCATGTTTTGAGGCTGTACAGCACAGTATGAGGTGTAACCTGGTAGTGTTAGGGTGCTGTTGTGAGCCTTGACTCAGTTTTCTGTTACAGCGCAGATATCAGCATTCTCCATACTGGGTGAGTTTAGACTGCATGCATCTTGCTGTTTTGACTTATCCCTTATCTTATTCTTATCCTTCTGATACCTATGGAGATAGGTTTGTGTTTTGAGCCTTACCTATTCAGGGCACACTGTGAGTAACAACAGCCTTTGCCAGTATCCATACGGCCTGCACTGATAGATGCACACCAGTCCTAGCAGGTGGAGCATCATGTCATGCTCAGCATGTCATCCCAGACTGGCTCACATTGGATCCCCTTTGACTAACTGCGATACTTCAGTCAATTATTGCACTTGATCATCTTATTGTCATATTGTGGCATGATGCTTGGTGAGGGTAGGATGTTAGTCAGGGTCCTCAGGTGTGCATATAGTACATGGTGTTACATTACTTAACACATAGCATTCATGCCTCTGGTGGTGCTGCAGGGGCTACCTCTGTCGGATCATGCATATTACACTTCCCTGTACATGTTTTGAGAGCAGGTTGTGTCATGTTAGGCATCCCTGTTACTATATGAGTGAGTCAGAGAGGGGTATAATTCCCAGGGTTCCTACTGAGCCAGTGTATGTGCTATGCGTTGCCTCTTTGCCAAGGCCAGGGCATACTGGGCATGCCTCCTTCTGCCTACTGGGGCAGGCTCAGGTTGTTCCTCCTCTGAGTCACGCTCTGCCTGTGATGGCCTTGGCAATGGTGGGGGGCTGTTTGGCCCAGCCCTATGCTGGTCCTGCTGCAGCTGTTTTCGCAAGATCATATTATGTAGCATAGCACATACCATGACAATTTGGGTATTTGTAGTTGGTGTGTACTGCAAGGCTCCACCAGATGTGTCCAGACACCGGAACAGTGACTTGAGCAGCCCAAACACGCTCTATTACATTACGTGTTTGTGCGTGTGCCTCGTTTGGCGTTCCTGTTCAGGTGTGTGCGTTCTGATGGGTGTCATCAGCCACGGCTCCAGTGCATAACCTGCATCCCCCACTAGGTGTCCGTGCGGGATGTCCCCATTGGCAAATGTCTGGTACAGCTGCGTCAAATGCCAGATGTGGGAATCATGGTAGCTCCCAGGACAGCCAGCACACACATTCATTATTATGCCCTGGGCATCACACACGACCTGGCTGTTGATGGAGGGGAAGCCCTTGTGGTTGATATATGCCCTACCCGGCTCACCGGCTGGTGCTTTGATATGTATGTGCGTGCAGTCTATTGCACCCAATACCTCAGGGTATTCCGCTATTTGCTGGAAGAGACGCATATTGCTGGCCAATACCACACAGACATTGGGGAAATATACATGATCACCGACATGTGCTGACATGGCATCCAGGAACTGGTGCAGTACCCTGGAGGCTGATGCCTGTGATATCCCCATCATATCACCAGTTGGTCTCTGGAAGGTACCTGTTGCTAGTATTCTTAGGCCAACACATACCTTGGTTTCCACTGGGATGGGTTCCCCTCTGTTGGTTCTGTGTGTGAGGCGTGGCCTGCACAGCTCCACTATTTGCTGCAGGAGGTCTCTGTCCACTCTATAGCGCTCTACTATCTCCAGCTCATGTAACCGTGGTAGGTGACCCTGGGCCTGTACATTCTTCTCCGTCTCCTCACTGTGGGTTGTCTGGCACCATCTGCATTGTCACCACCCTCAGCAAATTCGCCTATGTCTCATTATGACAGCTATGGCAGCCTAACATTTCTGCTCTGAGTTTAGCTTTTTCAGTTTTCACTTCTAATAACTTAACTCCTGTCTTGCAGTGTCTCTTGAGAAACATCCTGCACTGCTGTTTGCAGAGTTTAAGTGCTGGGCTGGGCTACTATTCTGCCTGTGTAATTGCCTGCTTCTAATTGTTTTCACCTGCTAGCTCCAGCAGTATTCCATGTTAGCTTCCTACTAAATCTGTTGCTTCCTTTTTCCCTCTCTGTTTCCTCAGGGAGGAGCACGTGTGCAAACCAGCAGAAACACGCTCACAGTGGCTTGCTCATACGCGCACATGTTCCAGAATCTGCTTATTTGGATTAAAGCATGCACACCGCACAAACAGTGTTAAACATCTCCCAACACGGTCCCACATGCTCAGTCTGTCTTGCAGCGCACACTGCCTTACTGCGTGCTTCATGGCGCCTGCGTCGCGTTGCATGCCCAGCAAGAAACTTTGGTGTAGTGAGCAACAGTGTACATCTTCCATTTCTTGACTTTCTCATGCTTATTTAGTGGCACACCTCTTTCCATGATATCTGTCTGACATCTGTCATGTAACTCTGACCTCCAATGAACTGCATTTCTTTCTACCATTTCCCCTGTGATGTCACCTATCTCCTACTCTATTCCTCCCCCTTCTGTAACTCTTACACTACTCAGACTGTGCTCATTTGCTATGTGACAGTGGAAAAT
>NC_056729.1:212340456-212389849 GCF_019279795.1 Protopterus annectens | reverse complement strand
TGCATGTCTTTATAACATGGGAGGAAACCAGAGTACCTGGAGGAAACCCATACGGACAATGGGAGGACATGCAGACTCCACACAGAAGGCTCCCCAGTCGAGAATCAAACTAGAGAACCTCTTCTGTGAGGCAACAACACAACCACTGCACTACTGCACTGTACATAGGAAAATGTAAAAGGTAAAATCCTGGACATTCTGCTAAATCAGAGAAAGTTGAGAGGTATGGGGCTTTTTTCATGTTGTATGTGTTGGAATGTGTGCATGTGTAGGGGGAGTGCAGAAGGGGAGTGCCTGTGCCAACGAGATGCTTGAGGCACTAGTGGTGATTTCCAAAGCAAAGTGCTTCCTAGCACTCATTAACCACCAAACATTTCATACTCATGCAAATTAGCCAATACTCAGGTATTTCCTCATTTTGGGTAATTAGCCTCTTAATTGCTGTGTTTTTTGATCATATTAAGGATCCCTTTTGGCTGAAGCTTTACAACTTTTGGCTGGAATGTATGTGAATCCTGCCCTTTGTTTCTTTTATGAGCAAATGTTAGACTTCCACTATACACTGGAGTATTGTTTGTAACATTTCTGACATGGAAAGATTTCTTTCTTGTCTGTATTTATTATGGGGATACAAGGGCTGATATGCTGAAATGGCAGTTTCACCTTTTTGTATTGCCTGATAGTACGAAAATGAGGAATATTTGTCTTTTCTTTGTGTTATGTGTATATAACATGCAAGTACTAAACTGCAAATGGTATTCTATATGGATAATATTCAGCAGAATGCCTTATTAATAATTAAATAATATCCTCTTTATTGTAGCTGAGAGATTTACATCTACTCAGTCAGATATCCAAAGTTTAAAAAAAATGTTTTTGAAGTATACTGGTGCCTGGTGCATCCTTACTACTGTCGGTCATCCTGTTGCTACTATGTGATCTGCTTCAGACAGAAATTTTAGGATACATTGTAGTAGTTCCAGAGTTATGCTAAATTTAAAAAGTATCTGTTATTTAGTTTTTAATCTCCACTTAGTTTTTAATCTCCATCACAATATTGCTGAATTAACTTAATCAAGGAAATTGTATCGTATAAACATTAATTAAGTGTTAATCAAGATTTGAAAGAGGCCAAATTAATATTTTTTTGAAAATGTCATAGTCCTGGTTCAAGAATTTGGGTTCCAGACCATTTATTTCACAATCAGAAGGTTTGTGGTTTATACACTTGTTGGAGTATTCTATTGAATTGCTGTTTTATTTAAAATGTGCTTTTGCTGTTGTGATTGTGATCTTCTGCACTTTGAATTTCTAGTACTTCTGCATTTTATAGCATAGGCTAAATTCAGGCTTGCAGAATCCAGACTGTTTTATATCATTTGAGTACTAAAACCAACCCTCTTACACTAAGAAGGCTCCCAGTGCACCCTTGTGGCAGACGTGTGCAGCCAAAGACACATTTGAGTTGGGGATTGCTAGAATAATGCTCAGTCTTGGCCTTTCCCTTTGTTTACTTTTTTAAAATAGTTTAACTTCGCTTGTAATCCAGCATCATGTTTGGGAGGGTTTGCAGTGAGTTTACCAGAGCTCCTCAGAGATTGTACTGCTGCCCTGTGAGCAATTCAGTTGTGCATTATGAAGCACTGACAGTTTGCTACCCCTAGTCCTCCATAGGATAGTCACTTTTTGTTAGTATTGCAACAAAACCTGGTCCATCTAGCCCACTCCCCACTAGTTACTACAGTAAGTACTATACCTAGAGTTGCCAACTTTTCATGTCAAAAATTCTAGACATGTACGTGAAAGCAAAATGTGTGCAATTTTGGTAACCCATCTCCTCCCAAGTAGCCATTCCAGTGTCTAATTACTTGGCTATTTTTCCATTTATTCTGAGTTGCAATAACTGTTCAAAACTCTCAGTGCGCATACTGTTTTCTGCTTTACTTCTACAATGATTGCACATATTTGGATTTTATTTAAAACTTTTATTTCAACTTTTATAGCACAAACACTGATAAACACTTTCTATTTTGCTAAACAAAGCAATGCAGTCTCACAATGAAAACAGACTTAGCATTAAAACTTCTCCGCCTTTGAAACTCACCTTCAATGAAACGCAGTTGAAACCCACATTCAAAGAAAATCCATCTGGCCAGTGGAGGATTAAGTTTACCTTTGGGCTGTTTTCAAATCATAGGCCCCTTACACATATTTGAAGGATCATGTAAAAGTTATTTTATCCACCTTCCTGATTGTATTAAATTATAATATATAATAATTAAATTATATCCCTTGCATAATACAGCACCACTTGTTAGAGCGTGTTTTAAATTTATAGTTTTGAAGTTCAAATCTCCAAAAAATTCTTCAAACAGCTTCATACAGAACTAGCTAGATTTCTATGGGAACCTAGAAAAGTTAGGATATCGTATGATAAATTGATGGCTCCAAAAAATAGGGGAGGGTTGGATCTACCTAATTTCGAAACATATTATTTAATAATAAACACCAATAGACTTTTAAGAATAATTAACTTTGATGGGTGTAACTCGAAATGGGTTCCCAAATGGCTGGTTCTTAATCATAAACATGTCAAGGAATTGGATATTAACTGCAAGGCATTACCTTTTTTAAACAAAAATACTCTTAAAGTGTACTTCGTGTTGGAACATATCAAAACATATATAGTTTCAGTACAAAATCTCTTTAACTCATTAAATCTTTTGCAAAGTATGATAATTCTTCAACCATTTCACAAAATCCAAATCTGAAAATTGGTAACCAGCTGATAGACCTTAAGAAATTCCCACTTATAATTAATTTAACCCTACTTGATTTATATCCTTTTTAGGTATCCCGATTCACAATATTTTAGAAGAGTTGAATCTCCCCAAATCGTATCTAATTATAATAAGACAATTAAAAGACCTATCAATAAGTTACCTTAGTAAAGGGAATGACATAATTAAAGAAGAAGATTTAAACATGTGTCTGAACTTATGGCAAACCCTTACACAGGAATGTAAATATATAACTGCAGCATATGGTTTGATTAAAGAAATAAAATATAATAATCAAATATTAATTTCCAAATACTGGAGAGAGAAATTGTTGACAATTGAAGAAAGTAAAATACTAAAAGCAATTCACTTAACCATAAAATCTGTGTCCCTTCAGAAGCTATTATTTACCCAATTGATGATATTTAATAACGGCGTCTCACTCTACACAAATTTAACTCAAAGAACTCACCAAAATGCCCATATTGTATAGATCAAACAGCCGACCTCCTACATATGTTTTGGAGTTGTAAATGTATTTTCAAACTCTGGAATTCCTTGAAACTTCAACTACAAAAATGGGATATCAACATTCCACACTCTCCTGGGAATTTACGATTTTACATATTCCACCACCCAACTTGGAAAGAACCCAAAGAATTATACTAGTCAATATTTTTTGTTGATGAAGTTATATATAGCTTCCAATTGGTTGAACCCTTTACAGACATCATGGCAAAATTTCAAGATAGTAGCCACCAAACATATTCTAGCACATAAATTTCTAATTAGTGATCATAAGAAAATGTAAACAATACAAAAATATGGGAACAAATCTTTAACATTGTATTAGCTTAAAGTTCCATTCCACTATTCGCTGGGAAAAACTGAATAACTGTTGAATTTTATTGAGATAAGTCTTATATGGTTACTAGTTCTTTTTTCTTCATTATTTTTTTTTAGAAGTGTATAGGTATGTATAATGATTCTATGTAACTGTTGGAAGCATTCATGTACATATTGTAAGTAGTTGGTAGTACTGTATTAGTTGTTTGGAAAAAATAAAATAAAGAATTATTATTGAAAAAAAAAATTTATAGTTTTGAACATTTTTCCAGTAAGCAATGAAACAAAACATACGAACCAATAATGACAAAACTACCCAGTTCAGAACTTTTTAACCATAAAAAGCTACTTAGTCTGTCATTATAATCCACCAATATCAGTCAATATGCACAATCTCTGCTGAAGTAAAAGTCATCTGAATAATTCCACATTAAAGAGATATGTAATTATTGAAAATGTTGCTGCTAGCAAACAACTTTATATTTCAGTGTTTCATCTACAAATTCAGTGCCTGCTGCCCTTGATGAATAAATTGCCTATCTTACATTAAAAAAATGGTAATCTGGTAGTATTGCAATAGGGAATGGAAGGCAAGCTCAAAACAGGTTCATAGTTACTAGGCATCTCAACCAAAAGAGGTCATACTGAGGACTGCAGCACCCCATCCCTCCCTTAAAATGCAACACTGTATCAGCAATCCATCCACATGCTGTGGAATACTACTTCCCTATAAGAGTTCAAGTCAGTCCAAGACATGCAATTTCCAAAACTGCATACAGCTGGTTTACTGCACTTTCAGTTGCCTATGCACCTCAAAGTTACAAAAAAGTTCACAAGCCTACATTTCATTTAACTACATTCTGGACAATTCATACAGCTTATGTCACACAGTCAAGAAAAGTACAGGTATGCTGAACCACCTATTTAGACTTTCCTGTTCCATTGTCAATATATTATGTATTATACTAGCGGGTCTCATTTCAATCAATGAAATTAAATTTCTATGAAAAGTAATCTTGCGAACACTGTTTCCCGAAAGTACATTTTTTCAAAAATGCACTGTCGCAAAAAAAAAAATAAGCGGAAAAAACAAACAAACAAGAAAGAAAACAACACAACGCTAACCATGTTTATGCAGGGGGGCAAGGCCCCCTGCACCCCAAACCACATGCCCGCTACTTATATATTCTCACTCCGTGATCATACTACAGTGGGGAAAAAGGTATATTCCTGCTGTGCTGTGATCTAGGCAACAACCTCCATTGCTATTTGCTTAGTTGCCTTTTTGCGAAAGTGCACTTTTGAAAAATGCACTTTCGTGAAAAAGGGATCACTGAATTATGTTTCAGAGAAACGTAATTTCATTGGGTTGAGGTAGACTCACACTAACATGCTGTTGGCCCAGGATGACCTTGCTTAAATCACTGCCTAAAATCTGTAGCCTGCATCATTAAAACTCAAGTCCAAAACAGAACAATTTGATTTTTTTTCTTCCATTCCAGCTGTAATATTCACCAAAGCATAACCAAGGTTTTCCGCTTTTATTGCAAGAGTCTATACAATTCCATCATCAATGGCAAATAAGTTATCTATCTCCAAGTTAATTCATTGCCTGACACTGTATTCTAGAGATATCACTTTTATGTCTTTCCATCACAAACTTCCAATCTGCTATGTTCCTTCCCATTAAAAACATTACAATCATGTTTTATTAGCAGACCCAAGAAACAAACTTCACTTTACAGATCACACTTTTGTGCCTTTAAAACATTGCAATACATGGAAATTCGAAAGTACACTATTGTTCTTTTCTTACTTCATTATTATTAAATATTCAGATTGTTTTCTCATCTTTGGTCTGTTCCTCATAACATTTGTGTTTTTCTGGCATATCACTGAGGATTTAAACCACTAAATCAAGACACACATTTGAATTTGATCCTTAATATCCTTCAGAAAATGCATGCTAATGCAAACCTTGCTTTTCTAGCAACTTTCTATGTTTGTGACTCTTACACAGGAATTCCTTTCTGTAATTAAAAGATTTGGCTTCCCTTAGGTAATTTCCTCCACTACACATCGTCGTAGACATACTGTGTGGACTTGCTGTTCCAAAATGGTGCATCTGTTTCTGACTTGGTGGAAGGACTGATCTGCTCCTCTGACCTACCACCTTTGTTGATTCTCAATACATTTATAGGTTCATAGGTTCATAGGTTCATACTAAGTTTTCTGCCCTAGGGGATTTATAAGCCTAGCCAGAGTGTGTTTGGCTTTCACCACCCATTCTAAATGAATTTTGCTATGCCCTTTTTCGAGGTTAGTATACTGTGCCTCTGTCTAACAGTGACACAGAAGTGATACCTGGGGTAAACCTATGATCTCTCATCCACTCATCAAGATTCCTTTTGAAGAGAGTCAATGAGGGACTCTGCCTAACCTGGACTGGGATTTTATTCCAGAGTGAAGGGAGCCTCTGGGTTATGAATCTGTCCCTCCAGCATGTCCTATTTATTTCAGTGCTGAGGTTCAAGTCTCTCGAGTGCGTAGCTCGATGGGATTTGGATTTTCTGAGGTGCGGCATGTCCATTAATTCTGGGTTGGACATGGCTTTATACGTCAGGCACAGATCGCCTCTGAGCAGGCGGTATGCCACTGAGTAGAGCTGGAGTTTCTTTAACGAGGCAGCATATGGCATCTGTTTGAGCCCTTTGATCTTCTTGGTGAGGTACTTTTGGGGTCTTTCCAGTTGCTGCAGGTGTCTGGTAAGGTACATCCCAAAAGGGGCATTGTACTCAATTATGGGCCTGATGAGGGATGAGTAAAGAGGCACGATGACCTCCCCTGATCTAGATGTGAATCCCTTCATGATTAGGTGAGCTATATAAAATGTTTTTCTAAGCACTTTGGCCACTTGGTTTTCAAATGAGAGATTGCTATCAACTTGGGTCCCCAGGTCCCTAATTACTTCTTCCGTACTTAATGGATTACCACCTATGTGGTAATTTGTGGGCAATTTGTTTTTGCCAAAGGGGATGACTATACACTTTTTGGTGTTTAGCTTGAGGCCATGGCTCTGGCACCAATTGTCTGTTTCTATGAGGCCCTTTTGTAGGATGCTTGTGATGGCTGGAGAGTCGATTATGGCACCTAGTTTGCAGTCATCTGCGAACTTGGTCAGCCACAGTCCTTCCATGTTGGCCTGTACCTCCGAGAAATATATACCGAACAAGAGAGGTCCCAGGACTGAGCCTTGTGGGATGCCACTTGTAACTGGTTTGGAGTCTGACATGGCTCCAGCAATTCTAACCATGTGGGTTCTGTCCTTGAGCCAGTTTGCAACCCATCTAGTGACATAGGGGTTTATATTTAAGCTGGTAAGCTTATCTATAATGCCCGAGTGGGGTATTGTATCGAAGGCTTTTGCGAGGTCCAGGTAGGCTGTGTGGACTACCTTCCCCTCGTCAATGGCCTTGGTGACTGTTTCAAAGAAATCGACCAGGTTTAAGAGACAGGATCTGCCCTTAACAAAGCCGAACTGGGTAGGATCCAGTGTCTGTAGGTCCCCAATATCTTTATTTATGAGGTCCATGATGATCCTTTCCATAGCTTTGAAGACCAAGCTAGTCAGGCTTATGGGGCGATAGTTTCCAGGATCCGTTGAGGCACCACCTTTGTGGAGAGGGACCACTGTTGCTGTACGCCACTCTTTGGGTACATATCCTGTAGCAAGGCTGAGACTGAACAGTAGTTTTATGTTTGGGTTTTTGCTCTTCTTGGAGTTCATGTAGGACACAGCCTGGGACACTGTCTGGTCCCATTGATGCTGTATTTTTTTGCTTTGGAGAGGGCAGCACTTACCTGAGCATCTGAGATGTCAGGGGGGCAGCACTCTGCTGGGATAGATATTTGCCCTTTTAGTGGAGGGGGGGGAGTTTGCACTGAACTTGTCAGCTAGGATGTTGGCAATGTCTATGGGTTTGGTGTATTTTTTGTCATTTTGGACTAATTCTGAGCATATCTAGCAATCCCCACCCAGGTAACTAACATAACTAAAGAAAGCCTTGTGATTATCCTTAGTGTCCTGTGCAATTTTTCTCTCGAAGCTGGCCTTAGATGATTTTATGAGTGCCCATAGTTTTTCGCTAATACTGATCAGAGATGCCTTCCCTTTTTGGGATTTTGCTCTATCATGTAGTAGCTTCCTCCTTCTTTTGTATAGCTTGTTTATGGCTGGGGTCCACCAGACAGGACGCCTGCCTTTGGAGGATTGGGTCTTGGTATTATTTGGGATTGCATGATCCATGCATTCCTGAAGGTGTTCATAGAATGTGTTTATAAAGGATTCTGCGGTCTGGGCCGTATTTTCCACAGACCCGGGGGGTTTGAAGGATTCCACCTCAGTTTTGAGGAGTGTGAAATTTGCTTTAGAGAAGTTTTTCACTGTGGTTTTCTGGGCAGGGGGGTGGGGTTGGGATGTGAATATCCAGTGAGATTAGTTTAAGGTCTGATCTTACCAGTGAGGGATACACTTCTGGTCTGGAGCATAGAGCCCCCATGTTGGTGATGATCAGGTCCAGTATGTTTTCCCCTCTTGTGGGAGTGGTAACAAGTTGTTCCATAGCATTTGAGTTTATAAATTCTAGGAACCTTTGGGCTAGGGTGTTAGAGCTAGAGTAATGCTCCCAGTCTATTTTTGGGTAGTTGAAGTCACCCAATATAATGGTGTTTGGAAAGACCTTCATATTTTTCCATGTTTTCAGGAAGGCCGAGTGGGGTTCCTGGGTTTGGGAGGGTGGTCTGTAGCAGGCTATAAACTGGAAAGCAGTTTTACCCACTGTTAGTTGCACATGGATAGTCTCTGATGCTTTGTGCTGTGCCACCAACCTGGAGGTGTGGGTATCTTTGACAAATATTGATACTCCCCCTCCTTTTATGGTTCGGTCCAAGTTTTTGGGCCGAAAAGCATGGTATGAGGTATAACCTGGTAGTGCTGGGGTGCTCTCGGGAGCCTTGAACCAGGTTTCTGTTACTGCACAGATATCGATGTTCTCCATGCTAAGGAGAGTTTTGAGTGCGTGCATCTTGAGGTTTAGACTTCTGGCATTGAGTAGCATCATGCTTCATTTCTTATCCCTTGTGATACCTATGGAGGTGGGTTTGTCTTTTGAGCCTTGCTTAAAAAAGGCACTATGGGGGTGGCAAGAGCCTTTGCCAATATTCTAAAGCCCAGGGGTGACAGGTGCAAGCAGTCCCTAGCGAAGCGTCGTGGCTTGTCGAGCATGTCACCCCAGGCTGACAGGCATTGGATCCCCTTTGAATGACACCAATACTTAAGCCAATTGTTGAAATTGATCATCTTGTCTTCATATTGTGGCATCATTCTTGGTGAGGGTAAGATGCTACTCAAGGTCAGGGTCATACACTGGCCTGGGCTACATGCTCAGAGAGCTCCTCTATGTCTCTATTCATGTAGTCCAGGGAGGTGCATCGCAGGTCATTCACACCATCATGGACAATGACTGAGTCATATTTGTACTTGCCTTGGAGTGACCTGAGTACGTGTGTTATGTGGCAGATCCGAGCGCCCAACAGGCAGCTCACCATGACCTTCTCCTTGTTCAGCCTGGTGAGCGGGACATCAGTGTGCCTGATGATAGAGTCACCTATTACAAGGGTATCAGGTGTGTTGTTTAGCCTTAAGAGCTGTGACTGTTCGGCACACTGGCTTTGTGAGCTATGTGTTTCACGTGTTTTGTTTTGGGGTAGCGGTTGCCTGGGTGTCTGTTTTGGAGGTCGTCTGCTGCTTAGGCAGATTTTTATTTAGAGCCTCCGAGTATGTTTTTGTGTGTTTATGTGTTTGGTTTGCTGTCGTGGTAGGTCTATGTGAGACTGGAATTGTAGTGAGTGTGGTATCCTTCTCCTCCTGACTGGTTACGCCAGTACTGAGTTGAGAGAACTTAGCCTCCAGTTTGGCTATATGGTTGCATCTCTCACATGTGTTGGAATTTGTTGGGAGGAGGAGAGGGTTGTCTGTGTACATGAGGCAGTTGTAACATTGCCTCAAGATTCCCAGATTCACCAGCTGGACTGGAGAGGAGATTGACAACTGACCTTTGGACATGCTAGAATAGTATTGGGAATTCCTTTATAATTGAAAAAAAGGGCCAGTGGGGAACAAGGTACTCAAGGGGGGTTTGTGAGGGTGTAGTGCTTTTATTTTTTTAGTGCTGACTTATATAATTGCTTTAGTGAGCAAGTGCCAGGCTTTACAGTAGGAATAGGGTGTTTATTATGAGAACTAGATCAGTTCTAAAGGAAAAAGTGAAGAGTAGACTTTGTGGAGCCGAGAATGGTTTAAACCCAATTAAGCAGAGCTGCCCGATGCTGCCCTATGTGCAAAATCGTGCAAAGCCGCGCCAAAGCAGTTTTTATACAGGGGGACTTGAAAGAGCTAGAAATTGGCCCAAAATGGCCAATAGAATACCAGATTCTTGTGCTGGGAACACTCCTCCAGGGATAGATAGGCTGCTTTAAGCTCCCCACTGCCACTGGTGAACAAAGAAGCCTCCCTTTATCCAAGAAAAGAAATGGGCAACACAGGAACTTTCCAAAAGTCCAGAATACAGCAAAGCCTGTATTTGGACTACTCTAGGTGAGGAAAGATGGGAAACGAGGATCATTTTTTTGTTTTTTTTCTTTTTTGCACCAAACAGCAGGAAAATGCAATAAATATGTAACACAGGCTAGCGCACTTGAGTGTGTAGCTTCAACAGGTAAATGCAACAAACAGGACAAATTTTAAAAGTGCAGGTGCAAAAACAACTTTAAACAGTTTAAAACAGTTCAAGAAGCAGAAATACTTGCAGTTTAGATAGATCGGACAGTCACCCAGGTAGTAGCAGGAAAAAAAACACTTTTATCAAGTTAGCAGTCGCTCTTTTAGCCTCTCTGCTGCTAGCACCACTCTGCAGGACCACAAGTAGCTTGGCTGAGTAGTAGCAAGCGCAAAAACCGCCCCAAAGGAGGTTTTATACAGGGGGGACTTGAATGAGCTAGAAATTGGCCCAAAAAAGCCAATAGACTACCAGATTCTTGTGCTGGGAACACTCCTCCAGGGATAGATAGGCTGCTCTAAGCTCCCCACTGCCACTAGTGAACAAAGAAGCCTCCCTTTATCCAAGAAAGGAAATGGGCAACACAGGAACTTTCCAAAAGTCCAGAATACAGCAAAGCCTGTATTTGGACTACTCTAGGTCAGGAAAGACGGGAAACAAGGATAATTTTTTTTTTGTTTTTTTTTTTTTTTGCAACAAACAGCAGGAAAATGCAATAAATATGTAGCACAGGCTAGTGCACTTGAGTGTGTAGCCTCAACAGGTAAATGCAGCAAACAGGACAAACTTTAAATTACAAGTGCAAAAGCGCACTAAAGCTGGCTTTAAAGCAGGGGGTTAGAAAGAGATAGGAAATGGACCAAAACAGCCAATAAGCTGCAAGTCACTGGGCTGGAACCACTCCTCAAGGGACAGATAGGCTGCTCAGAGCTCCCCACTCTCACTGGTGAACAAAGAAGCTTCCCCCTATCCAAATATGGATATGGGCAACACAGGAACTATGACATAGACCAGAGATCAGCAATACCTGAAGACTGGACTATTCTAGTTAAGTAAAGGCGGGAAACAAGGATATTTTTTTGTTTTTTTCTTTTTTTTACAAAGTAGCAGAAATTAGGTACAGAAACCCAGTAAATGCTTTAATTCGGCTAGCACACTTGAGTGTGTAGCCTACCAGTTAAACTAAGCAAAAACAAACTTTAAAAGTGCAAAAAACTCAGAAATGCAGGCAGGAATGCAATAAAACAACTTTGCAGAGCTTATTTAGTTAAAGAAACAGAGAGTTCTATATATACAGAAAAGCAGCTAAAACACACAAACACTTCAGATGCAGTGCAACCTGGAGCACTTGAGTTGTAGCAATATTAAAGCAATTACAGTTATAATAAATGCTCTGAAATATACTCTATATTTCCAAAATGTTTGAGAAGCACAGTCAGAACACAAGGAGATTCAGGCAAAAAAAAAATTTTTTTTTTTTTTTTGAAAGGGAAAAAGGAGAAACAGAAGGCCTTATCCAATGTTCTCTCTGTATTAGGTAGAATGAGCTAATGACAGTAGACTGGGAGGAGTGTCACACATCAGATTTACAGTAGGGGTGGGAAACTGCAAAGCCACCAAGTATAACAGCAAGACACCAACTGGGAGGGGGGGTGAGGACAAAAACGATAGCCTACAGACAGTAAGCACTAGAGAAAGCCACAAATGAAAGTTTTTAAACAGTTACAGACCCCCAATTTTAAGATAGCTGAATGCAGGAACTGTCATGCTTTAAGTCTTTCAGTAGTACTTGTAGCCTCCTAATATATAGACTGTGGAAAGAGTAAGTAAAACTGCAACATTTCATTAAGTACCACTCTAACCATTATCTCTCATTATAATATATTGATTAATGCTGCATATATCCTTGTATATAACAGCCCTCAGATCAATGCTCAACATTTCCCATCCACTTCCTGTCCAACTCTGTCCTCTCTTTCACCCTATTCATCATACTCCCTTCCTCAGGCTGTACCATTTATGTATGTCTACATGTCAACTCTCAGATTTTATATACCTGTTTAGTTACAAAACTTCATTTGGATACTATGTTCATCATACAGCTAATGCTGCAAAATCTCCACCCTCAGCTTGATCATTCCTTCCCTGGTATGTGTCTTGCCTCTTCACATTTTGTCCCAACCTAATTTAATCATTTTTCCCACTATTTATATATTCTCTTGTTCATGCCCATTATGACTATGTCTTGTCTTGTTGCAAACTCCTTTGTGGATCCATTCATCGCCAGTACTATTAGGCCTCATTTAGTTTTCTAGCTGTCATTACTGACTCTGTCTCTATTTCCTTTCCTGCCTTCCCACTGGGTTGAGTCTGCTATGCCTTCTGTTAACTCCCACGTCTCTCTCCTTACGACTGACTTTACACTCCCCAACCTCCTACATCATCTGTCCCAATCTCTCCCCTGTTTCCACACTGAAATGATGTCACATGCATTCCTATGTAGTGTAGGTGTGTAGTCAGATGAGTAAAGATTCACTTTGGCTCTATAAATTTTTATCAGCCTGATATGCGCCAATGAGCCGAAACAAAAGATTCCAGCAACAACCAAGCAAAACAGGACAATGTACTATAAATAGTTATGTCCTCAGAAATGTCAAATTTTAGTTAATCAAATTCAGTACTTTCTCACTCACTGACAGCTGTTAATATCTTTAATCTAGCCTGAGCATGTCCATTCATGGTCTGTGTCTGATAAGCAGTTCAGAATATGTTTTCATGAATTCAAATTCCACATGTGTGGAAGACAAAGACGTAAAACAATCAGTTGCACAGACGCAGAAGACTGTTTCTATTTCCTGTGTCTGTGTGACCAGATACAAAGGGTGTTCTTAAAGCAGAATGCCCTTAAAAAAAGTTTTTTTTTTTTTTAAATTAAAATTAATCTCCTGTTATTTTTTCCAGACAATATGCTGTCTGGTCCATTTTCCGGACAGTGTCCCTTAATTCTGGACAGTCTGGAAGAATTCCAGATGGTTGGCAACCCTATGTATACCTGCCATAATGGACGGACAGTTTACCACCATTTTTCCAGCCAGTCTGATTGACATGGGCATCCTGAGGCAATGTAGCAATTGCCTCATGTATACTGACAAGTTACTTCTAAAACAGACAAATACAACATGTGAGAGCTGTATCTATACTATGAATTTGGTATCAGTTCTCTCACATAACAACAAACCAGATTTCAAACAGGTTATCAGCACACACACTTCACCTCTTGCACATAACAAGCTCACAACACATACACGGAGTTACTTGCTAGAAGCCTACCTAAAGATGGCTTCCTCCCAAGTGCAAACCTACTGCACACACTCCAGACACAACAAAATCAACTACACATAATAATACACACAGCAGTCTCTCAGCCAATAATCTCCTAAGGCAAAACACTCAAAACCAAATGTCTTGGTCATAGGTGACTCCATAGTGAGAAACATGGTTGTCCCCCTCACCAGACTGGGCAAGGAGAAGGTCAGCCCCATATGCGCCAATCAGCTGAAACAAAACATTCCAGCAGCAAGCAAGCAAAACAGTACAATGTACTATAAATAGTTATGTCCTCAGAAATGTCAAATTTTAGCTAATCAAATTCAGTACTTTCTCACTCACTGACAGCTGTTAATATCTTTAATCTAACCTGAGCATGTCCATTTATGGTTTGTGTCCGATAAGCAGTTCAGAATATGTCTTCAAGAATTCAAATTTCACATGTGCGGAAGACAAAGACGTAAAACAATCAGTCGCACAGATGTAGAAGACTGTTTTCATCTCCTGTGTCTGTGTGACCAGATACAAAGGGTGTTCTTAAAGCAGAATGCCCTTAAAAAAAGTTGTTTTTTTTTTTTAATTAAAATTAATCTCCTGTTATTTTTTCCAGACAATATGCTGTCTGGTCCATTTTCCGGACAGTGTCCCTTAATTCTGGACAGTCTGGAAGAATTCCAGATGGTTGGCAACCCTATACCTGCCATAATAGACAGACAGTTTCCCACAATTTTTCCAGCCAGCCGGATTGACATGGGCATCCTAAGGCAATGTAGCAATTGCCTCATGTATACTGACAAGTTACTTCTAAAACAAACAAATACAACATGTGAGAGCTGTATCTATACTATGAATTTGGTATCAGTTCTCTCACATAACAACAAACCAGATTTCAAACAGGTTGTCAGCACACACATTTCACCTCTTGCACATAACAAGCTCACAGCACATACACGGAGTTACTTGCTAGAAGCCTACCTAAAGATGGCTTCCTCCCAAGTGCAAACCTACTGCACACACTCCAGACATAACAGAATCCACTACACATAATAATACACACAGCAGTGTCTCAGCCAATAACCTCCTAAGGCAAAACACCTCAAAACCAAATGTCTTGGTCATAGGTGACTCCATAGTGAGATACACGGTTGTCCCCCTCACCATACTGGGTAAGGAGAAGGTCACGGTCAGCTGCCTGTCAGGTGCCAGGATCCATCAGATCATGTACACAGTCAAGTTTCTCAACAAGTACCGTTATGATTCTGTCATAGTCCATGTTGAATTGAATGACTTGAGACATACCTCACTGAACTATATGAAGAGAGACATGACTGAGCTCTCAGATTATGTGTCCCAGGCAGGTATGTCCCTATCCCTAAGCAGCATTCTACCTTCACCTTGGATGATGTCTCAATATAAATAAAGCATGACTGACTTCAACAAGTGGCTTAGCTTCTGGTGTCAGTCCGGGGGATACACTATCTGTCAGCCTGGGAAGATATGGTCAACAGACTATGCTGCTTTGCCAGAGATGGAGAGATGGTCTTCATCTGTCACCTCTTGGCTTTTGGTTACTGGTAAAGGTATTTGCTTCCCCATAGTGCCTTTTTTAGATAATGTGGAAACAACTAAATTCCTGACTAAAAAGAATCCACTAGAGACACACTCAAGGTAATGCTGCTTAATGCAAGGAGTCTAAATCAGAAACCAAACTCACTGGAAGCCCTCCTTACCTTGGAAGATGCCCATGTCTATGCAGTCACAGATACATGTTTCAAAGCTGAAGAGACCCTACCAGACATGCAAGGCTACAATGCCTTCCTCATATTCAGACATAAAAAGTAGTATTAACAAACCAAAGGAGGAGGTGTATACATCTTCATTAAAGACAAATGCACCTCAAGACTGGTCAAACAGTATGGCTTCCCATTGCTAACCTAAGTCAACTAACTGGAGGTAAAATGGCCTTCCATATCATTGTTAGCTATAGGTCCCCGATCCTGAATCAAAAGAACCACTCTGCCTACTTGGACCTTCTTGAGTCAGTCACTGTACAGCCAAACACCTTGGTCATGTGTGATTTCAACTATCCTTCCATTGATTGGGAGTCATATATGAGCGCAACCATGGTCACACTAAGGTTCCTGGACTTTGTTAATACAAATGCTCTGTACCCAATATTCTTCAGCCTCAAAAGGGACTGGAATGTCCTAGACTTAGTACTCACCAACATAGGGGGTCTCTGCACTACCCCATGTGTGTTGCCCTCCATAGTAAGGTTTAATCAGAATTCAGTCTCATTCAAATTAATGGTCATACCTGCCCCCCCCCCCCCGAGAGCAAAAAGGATGACAAATGTCTCAAAAGCAAACTATAGCCTCCTAAGCACCAAAACAATGCCATAAATAGTTGCAACCCCCCTGCTACCACTGTCAGCAATGACTTCTATACTGAGGTGTACAAAAATGGCCTGTATAAACACCTATGCAAGTGTACAGATTTGGCTGAACCTGAATGGATCACAACAAGGTCCTCACAAAAAACAAGCCACTATGGTGGGCATCAAACATAAATAGGTTATAAAACAAGTGGAAGAAACTAATGTCTAAGAACAAGAGGGAACTGACTCAGCATCAGAAGGACACCCTTCACAGCTTGAATAAGAAAATTAGATATCTTGTAAAGTATTCCAAAGCCAATTATGAAGCAAAACTACAGTCCCTAGCTAAAGATAATTAGGAGCCATTCTTTAGCTATGTCAGAAATTTAAAATGGAAGGGCCAGCTTTGTGTCAAACTAGTAGTGGACAGTGCCACTCATACTGACCCTGAGGACATTGTCAACCTGCTAACTGACAGATGTGGGGCAAACTTCACCCTTCATGTCCTCACTAGACATACCCCAATGTATACCTGTCACCAGTCCTCTACCTATTATCTCCGAAGAGCAGGTCATAACCACACTCTCCATGGCCAAAAACACAACCTCTGTGGGACTGGATAACATCCCAGGCTGCCTACTAAATGGTCTGAAATAGAACCTAGTGCAACCACTTTGCACTGTCTTCAACCACAGTCTAAGTACTGGCTTTATCTCAGCAGAGTGGAAAACAGGAATAGTAATTCTCTTGCACAAAAGGGGTCCAGCAGCCGACCCTGGGAAATACAGACCTATAAGCCTAAACAGTCTTAGCTACAAGCAATGGAGAAAATCAACAAGGACATAAGTGACCTTCAAACACTTGACCTGACACAGTTTGGCTTTGTTAAGGGTAGATCACACTTATTAAACCTGGTGGACTTCTTTGAGAATGTATCCAAAGCCCTGAATGAAGGCAAAACAGTACATACAGCCTATTTTAACCAGACAAGGTTTTTGACATGCCCCCCCCCCACTCAAGCATCATTGAGAAATTCACACAGCTAGGAATTAACCAATATGTCACTAGATGGGTAGCCAACCGTATCACCAACAGAACATATAGAGTCAAAGTTGAGGATTCCACCTCTACCAGCAGACCAGTTACCACTGGTGTACCACAAAAATCTGTACTATAGCCCCTACTGTTTGGAATCTATTTCTTAGAAGTCCAGAGGAGAACAGATGGCCTGCGGCTTATCATGTTCACCAATGACTGCATACTGGGTGGAATCACTGAGTTCCCGACAATGCTGACATACTGCAAAAAGGATCACACAGAGAAATGATTGGTGCAAAAGCCATGGACTCAAACTAAATGCAAAATAATACATTATCATCTCTTTCAGCAAAGGGAAAGTCCCTGCAAATTACAGTATTAACAGTAACCTCCTTAGATCAAACTCTGTGGTGAGAGAGTTGGGAACACAGGTTGATAGCAACATTAACTTCGATCAGCATGTGTCCGCAGTGGTAAGGAAGGCCTTCTATGTTGCACATATCATAAGTAATGGCATCACATCCAGAGCTAAGGATTTTATAACTCCCCTCTAGTCATCCCTCATCAGACCATTAATAGAGTACAATGCTCCCTTCTGTATACACCTCACCAGACACCTGCAGCAGCTGGAGAAATGCCAGAGATTTCTTATCAAGAAAATTCAAGTCCTGCAACACATGACCTCCATGGACAGACTGAAGGTCCTGTCACTGTACTCTGTATCTTATAGGCTGCTGAAAGGTGACTTGTACCTGGCCTACAGAGGAATCTTGGAGCCTGCCCTAATGGAAATGCTGCACATCCACAGGTCACATGGGACCAGATTCACCCAGTCTAGGGATCTTAACCTAGCCTGCAAAATTAATAGGACATGTTGGAGTGACAGATGTGTCTCCCAGAGACTGCCACACCTCTGGAACAAACTCCCAATTCACATAAAACAGAGCACCTCAATGACCATATTTAAGTGTAACATAGACAACTGGATGGGAGACTGTAAATTTACCATGGGTGTGTAACCCATGTCCCTCTTGGATAAGGGCAATTGGTGCTGATCACAGACTCATCCTGCAAATATAGACCATGCAACTTGGTAAATAAGGGAACAAGGATATAACATGGCTAGGCTTATAAAGACCCTAGAGCCAATAGCCTAGGAATCTTCTATGAACCTATGGACCTAAGATGACATCTGCCTGAACTCCATTCCAATTTCTGATCCTGCCCTAGTGGGATGACTGCTTATGCAATATTTTGATTTAGCCAATGACATCAGCATTGCCTGTTGTGCATATGGTGATAACAGCGCCTCACATGTTGGTGTAAAAGTCTCTCTGTAATGTTAAGTAACAGCTCATACACTCACCCAGTTGACTGAAATGAGAATAGATCCCCTGCCTAAGTATACAGGCTACAGAACACAGTACTTTACACGAGCACCACAGCACAAGTCTGTCTTTTATATCTCTGCAGATCAACATATAGTGGATGACATCAGCAGACCATATGGGAGACAAGAGGTTGGGAGGGTTGCATGAAATGGATGTGTAGGCTTGTGCAAGTATCAAAAGACCGGCAATCCATTCCATTGGAGAAGTAATTGTAGGATAGCACATTTATTCTGTGGAGGAAAGATACGCACACAACCAGTTGACTGTAGTGAGAACAAACCCTCTACCTATCTAATGAAACAGCTTCTAGAAGACAGTACTCTATGGCACAAGTCAGACTTTTACATGTCTGCAGGTCAAATTATAGTGGATGACAATATCAGCAGTGCATGTTGGAGAGACAAAGGTGGGAGGCCTGCCTGAAATGAATATGTAGGCAGGTGCTGGTATCAAACTACTGGCAAGCCATGCAAGAATTAACTGTAGGATGGTGAGTAGAGACAAACATCCACACACACAAAGTTGACTGCAGTAAGAACAGAACCCCTACCTATTCAAGTGCACAGACTCGAGAGTACATTACTTTACACCAGCTCCATAGCAGAAATATGACTTTTGTATCTCTGAAGGTCAGCTTATAGTGGATGACATCAGGAGTGCATGTTGCAGAGAAGAAGGTGGGATGCCTGCCTGAAATGGATGTGTAGGCAGGTGCAAGTATCAAAATACTGTAAAATTTTGGGATGGGGCGGTAACTGCAGGATACACACTTACTCTTCTGGCTAGACACATACACACACATACATAGTTGACTACAGTGATAACAGAACACCAACCTATCTAAATACGCACGCTACAGAACTCAGTACTTTATGCAATTTCCACACCAGAAGGCTGACTTTTGCTTGGCTGCAGCTCAACTTATATTAGAAGACATCAGCAGGCCATGTGGGGGAAAAGAGGCTGGGAGGCATGCATAGGTACATAGGTTTAAAGGTTCATATGATGCCAGTAGCCTAACAGCAGTAGGGTGTGTACTAGTCTAGCTGTGTAAAAACACAAGTACCCTTATTGAGCATAGTTGGATGTTTGAGTTTAGCAGATCAAGGTTGCCAGAACCATCGACTAACCCTGTCATGAGAGAGTACATAACATTGTATATTACATTTTGTAGTGTGGCTGATATATGTGTGCAGAAAAATACTGAGCCCCCAGGGTTGTATTGCTTGGGGGTGGCGCACATGTATGTATTGAGAATATATGATGTGTACTTAGAATGTGCCCTGAATTTGTTTCCATGTGTAGTTTTATGTTATGCAAAGGAAATGAACAATAAACACAAATAAGAAAGCATCATAAATACAGTTCCATAGAGCAGCGAGCAGCGGATTTGCTCAATGGGTAAAAAAGTGCACAAGCATGAGAGTTACACTTGTTTGTGCATACATAAGCAGTGCTCAAATGCGAGCCACATTGCTAACATCAGAAAACGTAATATTATATGGAATATAGTGCATTAAAATCAATGACCATGTGCATGGTAGTCCTACAGTTACACCTGTTGCCACAAGAATTTTGAGGAAGCGTTTGTCTATGTTGCACTTCATTGCTGTAAACTGCAATGTCACAACAGTAAAACAAAGGTTTCATACTCTCTACTAGAACCCAGTACCATCTGTACTCCGGCCCAGGTTTTCAAGATGGCCAAGGGCATTAATTGAATGCATCTGGTTACTATATTTGGCAGTCTGCTTTGTAGGTGGTCCACTGTGCTTTGCATAAACCAGATAAACATAGCCATTTCCTGATTCCTGTATTTGTGCTATGCGGGATATCACACAAAAGGTACAATAAAACATGAGAGGAATAAGAAAGAAAACCTTAGTAATAGATACGTATAAGTAAAATAAGTATCTGCTGTCACATGTTAAGGTACTCTCTGTACAATTCCATCACTATTTACTTGATTATTGCAGCAAGTTAAGATATAAAAGGATATGACATAATATTGTTAAATAATTCACTCTAGGTTCAGGACTTAACTTGCAAATGCAGCAGCTGAGATGCTAAAGTTGAAGAATAAACTGGGATCTTGTTTGCAGTTTGCTTGTGTCATTTTGGATATAATTTCCTTGTTTCTGCTCACATGGTAGTGAAGTATGCAGAAAAAACAGATTGTAGGCTATATGGATGCTTTATAGCTTGTTGAGTAGCTCCACTGTACTGAAAATCACCTGTTTATGCTGTAATTAGCACCTATGAAAAACATCTGCTGCTTTACTGAATATAGCAACACCACTGGTTATCATTAGTATGAGATGTGCACATATGCTGAAATAAGGTAAACACAGGTGATCTTGTTATTACCTTTCTCCATTCTTGTGATGTCCTGCAAACACGCAGCTCAAAAAGTAGAGGAAAGGTTGCACATCCTGTACTAGAACCCAGGACCTTCTATACTCTAGCACTATGCTGCCACAGGAATAGTTAAATGTTATGCATTGAGAAACCTTTCATTCATTCCTCCATTTCCTGTGGTTGCGCTAAGCGCCGCATTGTACAAACAATGACAAAAACTAAAAAAGAAATTTGAACTTAAAGTGGACAGAGACGATATAGTTTAACAAACAATAAAGAGGATGAAACAGAACTTGTGAATTGTGCACTGCTTACACGCACTTTTACACTTCACAGACCCACATGTACACTTCTGTAAGTGTAACCTGACACACATCACTAATGTCATCATTCACCGCTGCCATGCATTCAACAGGAATAGTGTGGAAGTGCCTACCCAAAGTGAACATCCCTACACGGTTGCATGTTTTTGGGATTCAGCAATTCTAATGAATTTTGACCTCATTTGCATCTTCATTGTGATAACACCCCTGTATCTACATGGTTGATAATCATGTAGGCAGGGAAACTGAAGGGGAGGCCAATGTTGTACATTCAAGGGAGGGTATTACTAAGGTAAATATCTGCACTGAGGAATGCAGGATTTGAATTCTATGTTTCATGGGGTTTACTCTTTTAGTTGTCTACATTAGTTACAAGTACATTGTTCATTTTGGGCTGCATTTTTGTCGTAGGACTTAAAAAGAAATTGTTTCTATTGTTAATATAGTTTTCTAGTATCCAGCTTGCCTGATAATGTCATAATATGTGTGGGGTTATATGTTACAGTCTGTTCTGTACAAATCTATGAACATTTACTGGCTCTTGTTTCTGTGTAGACTCTTTTTCATGGTCGTATTTGGAAACCTTTCAAATACATGGTCAATAAGAGCACAGAGTCTAAACAGTTGATTTACAGCTTGTTGAATCACTCCACCATGTTGACTTGCTTCATTAACATACAGTTCAGCTACTCATACTATAATTTGCATGCCACAGAAGTTTCTGTGCAGGTGCATCAGTGCATACCGCTATGCAGATTTTACTGAATCTAAAACTCTTTGCGGCTGTGTGCACATTGTGACATGTACATGTTCAAATTGATCGTGTAGGCATTATTAAACCTCCCAATTATCTCTCTAATGGTGCAATAAACATACAGAGCTGCAGCTTTTTCATATAGCTTTCCCTATCAGACTCTCTGGTTTGCATTCAACTGTAAGCAATAGTAGATGTGTTTTAATCACATTATTAACATATGTGGATAACAGAGATGCAGATATTTAGGGTCTATATTAGAACACCAAACATTCAAAATGTCAAGTGTTCTAATATCGAACCCTAGCAATCGAAAATACAAAACATTGAACATTCGGAACAGTGAATTTTTTCCTAAGGAAAAAATTAGCTGTTCCAAAACACATACACACAACACCAGCACACCAAACAAACAGCAATCCACACACATACACCTACACTCTTATACCTAACCCTACACTAAACTATACATACACCACTAACTATCCACTTACCTTAACCCAAACCCTAACCCTAAGGTCCATCACTATCGTACAGTCACCTCACCGACGCCCTAACTCTAACTCACCTAACCCGCCCTAACCCACATGTCCATACAGTCGCACACTTACGTGGCTCTCGCCCTAACCCACACGTCCACACAATCGCACACTTACCTGAACCCGACCCTTAACTTTCCACAAGAGTGCTGAAAATACCGAAACAACAGAAATGGACAACCAAATTCTTTCCCTAGGAAAGAATTTGGTGTCCTGTTTCTTCAATATTTTCAGCATTTGCTGAAAACGGGTCGATATTAAAACTCTCAACATTTCAAATGTTCGGTGTTCTAATATAGACCCAATATTTACTTGCTTCAAAACAATGACCATACTATTTACCAATTCAGTTATTGCTTCTACTGTGCACTTAGTTTTCTGTTCATTTAAATTCCTTACCATCTCTGCTACAGGCAGCTACTAATACTTACCTTGGGTATGAGATCCCAGCATCTGAATAATTTATATATTGTATTATCCTGACAAACATCATTATCCTTAAATAAATAGAACACAGAAGGAAAGGAGCTCAATGTTGCAGCCCCATACTGTATTCATAATATGTTTGCAAATTTGTACCTATTGATCTGCAAAGGCTCTCTTTTATTTCATAATGTGAATTTGATTTATCATTTGTAGCTAGTCTAAAGCCTACAAAAAGAATTAGGTAAAAAATATAGAATGCCATGACACAGGATACTGTATTAAATTATATTCACTTGCCAATGACGTTTGATCTATTGGTGGTTTTACTTTCTTGTTTCCTATGAATATATTAATATCATGCACACAGTTATTTTCTGTGCCTTTAACACGTCTTCAATATCATCTTTTGAAAGCATTTTTTCTAAGCTCCTCTCTCTGTCATTCATCACTTCAACATTTTGGTTATTAAATCTAAACATTTCTCACCAGCAATGTGACCTAGACTCTTGTCTCACTACATATGATACATTTTCCGACATCAGTGTTATCAACTTGTTTCACAAACGGTGCCATCAGATATCTCATTTTTATGTTTCTATTCATGACATGCACACTTGCTACAATGCTAATATGATGCTGCACTGAGTAGGGGGCTGTATTATTGGGAATGGGTTTACATACACTGATGACTGATGCTTATTTTACAGTGGCTTCATGACATTGCTACAGACTGTGAAATGTATGCCTTTGTCTCCTATCTGTAAAGGGTCCTGAGAAGATACACTAATTGGTAAAAAATAGGTCAGCCATAATTTACCAACTCATGTATTCAGTTGCATTAGCAATTTTCTAGCCTTTGTCTAAAATATACACAACCACACATCCTCTTTAGGATTGTAGTTAAAATTAAAATATATCCAGCATAATGTATCTTACATAGCATGTCAAACTGTAGTTAGGATGGCATGAAGGGGGCTTCTGCCTCGGGTGCAAACTGCTATGGAGCATAAATGGCACAGAAGAACTAAGCACAAGTGTAACACAGACAGTCTAATCAGCTGCTGTTGATAAGCTCATACTAAGGCTGCTTAAATGAATGTGCTTATTTGCATTATAGTATGGGAGTGTGTGTTAGAAACTGTTAAGGAGCAAGTTTAAGCTATTTCGTATAGCTTCAATTGTGGAGGAATTTTTGCAGGCCTTTTATTTGGTTCTTAACTTCAAGTTGAGGGATGACAATCTAGGGGTTTAACCAGTGTAACAAACAACACCAGTTTTTTGCAAACATGGTCTATCAGGTTTATACCTCTGCTGAGGAATAAATCAGCAAACTATTTCTGTTCTTAGAAACTGATATGGATTTCAGCATACCAAAAACGTTAACAGTTCTTCTTCATCATTTCCACATATTTCCATACATTCATACATTACATGTAAATCTTCTCTTGGCATCCTGTATATGTTACTTAATATAATTCAAGCTCAAGGCAACACTTAAATTGTTCAAGAATCTGATGTAGTCCATTATTTTACAATGATGTAATATCTATCTACCTATATAAATAGTTAAATAAGGAGTGTATGTATGTATGTATATATATATATATATATATATATATATATATATATATATATATATATATATATATATATATATAGACAGTTCATATGGTCAACAGTTTATTTGGTCGACAGTTCATTTGATTGACAAGCACACACACACACACACACACACACACACACACACACACTGGTTATAAAAAGTTTACATACCTTTTTTTAAAATGCCAGGTTTTTGTGATATAAAAAAATGAGACCACAATAAATAATTTCATGGATATATCATGGAACACAGTGAAGACAGTCATCAAAAAGTGGAGAAAATATGAGACAACACCGAAGTTGAAAAGAACTGGATGTCCCTCCAAAATTGATGAAAAGACAAGATGAAAACTGGTCAAGGATGATGCCAAGAGATCTGCAGCAACACTGAAGGAACTGCCAGAATTTCTGGCAAGTACTGATTGTGTACTACATGTTGCTTTTCTTCAGCTGGAACTGGGGATTTATTCAAGGTGGAGGGAATTATGAACAGTTCCAAATACCAGTCACTTTTGGCCCCAAACCTTCAGGTGTCTACTAAAAAGCTGACGACGAAAAGTAATTTCACATTTCAACACGACAATGGCCCCAAACATGCATGCAAATCAACAAAAGAATGGCTTCACCAGAAGAAAATTAAAGTTCTGAAACAGTGCAGCCAGAGCCCAGACATAAATCAAATAGAAAGTCTGCGAAGATACCTGTATAGGGCTGTGCACAAGAGATGCCCTCACAATCTGACAGACTCAGAGCACTTTTTCAAGAAAGAGTGGGCAAATATTGTCAAGTCAAGATGTGCTATGTTGATAGACTCCTACACAAGAACACTAAATGCTGTAATTAAATCAAAAGCTGCTTCAACAAACTATTAGTTTAAGGGTGTGCACACATATGCAACCAGCTTATTGTACGTTTTTTATTTTTTAAATTTTTTTCCCCTAACAGGTTTGTTTGTTTTTCAACTGAATTGTACAGGTTATAGGTCACATTAAAGGTGGAAAATGTTTTGAAATTATTTATTGTGGTCCTGGCATTTTACCAGGGGAGTGTAAACTTTTTATATCCACTGTATATATGTGTGTGTGTGTGTGTGTGTGTGTGTGTGTGTGTGTGTGTGTGTGTGTGTGTGTGTGTGTGTGTGTGTGTGTTACATTGTCGAATCCCTGAAACTTTGAACCTGAGAACATCAAACTCAGATTTACAAAGTTTCAGGAATTCGAACAACAAAAAAAATAAAAAAAACCCTAACTACTGCCTGACTGTTGCAAGCAGGGGGGGGGGCAAGCAACAGTTTATTTTTTTTCTTTTGTTTTTATTTTTTTTTAATATTATTGAAGTTCCAGAACTTCGACCATAAGGTTTCGACCTTATGGTGTTCCAAGTTTTGGAACTTCGATAATGTAATAGGAACCCATGTATATATATAAATATACATGTATATATATATATATATATATATATATATATATATATATATATGGATCTACTTCATAACACTGACATTTCCTAATGTTGTATTTCATAACACTGAGACCAAAACATCTAAATCCCAAATTGATTCTTTATTTACATGCATTTGTTCTTATATTTTTATATATATACATGCAATAGTATATTATATTTTTGTGTTGTTTCTATATGCATTAGATGCAGACAGAACAAAGTAAAATGGAATGTTAATGGTTAAATAAGAAGGATTGTTTTTTTAAAAAACTTTTACTGATAGGAATTTAATGTAAATTATCTGTATGCCTTTAACTAGGTAATTGTGACTAATTAATTGCAATGTGCGAATAGTTAAAGCTTTAAAATGCTTGCTTAGGCAGCTTGATATTGTAAAATAGTCTGAGGAAGTGATCTGGGTAGATCGCGAAAGCACTTACTTCATGTTTATTTTTGTATAATAAAAGGTAAAAACTGTTGTGGAACTCTGCAACTTCTTTTCTTTATTATAGTTGATATGTGCCTCACCCTCCACAAATAACTTGTACATGTTGGAAATTTGCCTCACCCTACACAAATCAATGGTGTAGGTTGGATATTTGTATCATCCTACTCAAAACACTAGTATGGATAGGATATGTTCCATCTTTATGAATCGTGTAACTGCCTGAGTAGGCAACAGACATATTACATATGATATTGTGCAAACCACTTGGCACATGATGGGGTGCAAACCAATATGGATGGTGTGCTCTTGTATCTGTTGATCAAGTGGGGATTTTATAAGTATGTGCATAAGTCAATTATTGCTATAGCATCAAGAAAAAATGGGCTATTTAATGGAACAGCTGAATAGTGTTGTTTCTCTCCTTAGTGGAGCTTAAGAATCACATACATTCCTTCACATACTGCAGTATAGCATCAAGGATGTGGAGTACCATTTGTGAGGTGGATGCCTGTTGTATGCCTAACATGTCCGAAATTGCCACTGTAAGGTCCCTGTTCAAAAGATTGCTAAAGCTATGTATGCCTTACCATCCATGGGGATGAAGGTAGCACATGTGTACCACCTGCAGTGGTGAGACTCTGTACACTTAACAACATTGAACTACAACCCTGTCATGAAGGTGATGATATGGCAGGCATATACTTTGGGACTTGGAAGGCAATAATGCAGAATGTTATGGACACTGACTAAGCCTAAGAGTGCTGTCTAGCATATATTGTTCAGCTAATAATGCTGCTACCTCTAGTAGAATTAATGTGGTCTGCATCTCTGTTCACCAAGAAATCATGGTGTATAATCTCAATGGAGTGTGTGGATGATTTTCATTTTGTTTACCCTGACTTCCATTCACATTTGGGCTCATTACCATAATATTGCTTATTTCCTTATCATTGTACTGTCATTAGCATCAGATGCCTACCATGCAATTTTAGCAGGTTGAAAAAATGTTTCTGAATAAGCCCCAATTTGCATGCCACTACTCACAACATAATTTTGTCTAAGCATTGCACTATTTGTTTCTTAATCGCACCAATATGATTATGAATATTTTATCTCTAATCAAAAGGTATATCTGATATCAAGTTCTGTGTTTTATCATTTAATAGATGTATAGCATTTGAGATAGTTTTTTTTTTTATTTGTTTTATTTTTTTTGTGTGTGTACAGGGAAAAGTGTTGCCTCAATATTTCATATTGGTTAATGCAGATATATCAAGGAAATATTAATAACATGACTTTGTACACAACAGTCCCTGGGATTCATGAAGCTCGGTGAAAGGACAGTGTTAGCCTTGCACAGACCGTGCGGCATAGAGATGGCGCAGCAGCACCATGTGCATATTAATGAAGGCGCACTGTCGTAATAGCCACGTGCATAGGAAATGTGTACGAGTGCAGGGGGTGTGTCCAAGAGCTGCACGGAGGCGTGAACATGTCAGCTGCATACGCTCAACCTAAAATGCTGACTAGTACAGCCTGCCTCTAATAATAATCACTCCTGTCAGTGTCCGTGGATAGTGAAATGTATGCAAAGCATACAAGACATTGTTGTGAACACCACAATAAGAAGTAAACACAAAGGCACGTAGCTGAATATTGAGTCCCCATCCCTCGAACAAATGATATTTAAAACCCTGTGCCCGTATTCCATTATAGTGTTGCTAGTTATACCAAGTGGAAGCAAAACGTATCATGTTAGCGCGCCACCAATTGCTAAGCCTAGCCCAATGGTTTGGGTTTCCACCTGTCCTACATTGTGAGGGACAGTCCCCCTCTAGGCAGGTGTGTCCATACCAAACACCATTATAAATGTGAAATGTCCTGCAATAGTAGGACATAATTATGTCCCATATTTTATGTAATAGTCCCATACAATATGTATGTCCGTATATAAAATACCTATATGTTACAAGAAACAGAATAAGCAAGTAAATGAAACAGAATAAGCAACTACACCGCTACAACAATAAAAGCTTATATGTAGGCATAACACTAAAGTACTATCCTTTGTAATTTCCGTGAGTATGTGTTGGCCTGTAATGATGTGTGTCCCAAAAATGTCCCATCCAGGTCATATGAAAAGGTGGCAACCCTACCAATGGTCAGAGCATTCGCCCAATATCTGCCCATTCACAGTCCAAGTTGTCCTTGTCAGGACAGCCCATAGATGAACGGGTATTACTCGGGTCTACCTTCCATGTCATGAAAGATAAGTATTTGCATGTACCTATGTGCATGAAGTACAGCATGTGGATGATCAGAAATGCTAGTGTAGACCTCACAACCATATTGGTCCCAGAGATATGTAGCGTATGCAATGTGTTCTGTTGACTGTGCCATGGGCCATCAACTAGAGAAGGGATGAATGGTGTCTCTGGAATATGGGGGTGGGGGGGTGACGAGTAATGTAATAATTCACCAAGAGGAGACTGGGTTGGATGCACAATAGGTGAACTGGAGGTCTACGATGGAGCAGTGGGTGAATCAGGAAGATAACCAAAGAACAAATATACACATCCGCAATACAATCCCACAAACTTGTGAAAATTAAAATGTGCAATACACATGTACAGAAACATTACCAGCACATACCCACATAATGGTCTGGCCTGAACTGAGCCATCCAATCCCAACCTGGATACATAATTGAATACCCATCATCCCCTTGACAGCACATCACCCTCCCCCTTCCTGAACGTCCGCCAAAACCAGCCATACTCGGGCTGCTAGATAGGCACGGCCATATCTGCACATAGTGACCCCTACCCATTTCTCGTAGGCAGTCTCACCCTAGGCAGTCTCAGGATTGCAAACTATATATCCCTTTCATGTATAACCGTACCTTACAGTCATAAAGCAAAGAACGTCATCGGTCCCCACAATTTTTGGATATCCCTCATGGGATATGCATCTGTTCTAAACATTAGACTTGGTGTCATGACACGGTGTCCAGTCCTGTATACATCTGGCCACAAGTTGTATCAGCAGTAGTTGCCCACAAGACTGCTCAACCTCCAGCTGGTCCTCCATAATTTACGACCCAGGATTAAACACCTGACCGTGATGCACATCTCCCCACGTGCATTATCGGGAATATCTACCTTACACATTCGCATAGTGTCAGTCAGATAGAGGGCGCTTAAGGCGCTTTAAAGCAGGTGTAAGTAGGGTTACCACCTGCCCCACCTTGCGAGGGACAGTCTGTTTTTGGGCAGTTGTGTTGAGACCAAATATAATACAATGGCATATGTCCTGTGATTGTAGGAAATATGTCCCATATTTCATGTAACAGTTGCATAAAACAGTTATTTCTGTATGTAAAATACTTAAAGTTACAAGAAACAGATTAAGCAACTAAACTGCTACAAGAATAAGCTTTCATTTAGGCAAATAAGTAAAGTTCTAACCTTTGTACTGACCATGGGTATGTGTCAGCCTGTAGAATCTGATGTGTGTCCCAAAAATACCCCGCTTTGGCCATATGAAAAGGTGGCAACCCTAGACGTAAGCGGGTTTGCAAGCATGTATGTGTGACGGTAAGTGGCGGTGATTCAATGGTATGGGAAATGTAAATGAGCATGTTGGTGTATTTGCATGTGTATGTACAGACCGATATACACACACACAAATATATATATATATATATATATATATATATATATATATAGATATATATATAGATACAAAGAATGGACATGGTCACATTATAGGAAATCCCTGTAATAGTTAGTGCTGTTATATATCAGGATGGCCATAGGTGAGCCCACCTCTGCATCCCCAACCACAGGTAGGATGCTAAAAGTGGAACGAATGATCTCCCCGTGCAAAGTCTGACTTTCAGCTAGGTACAGGGCAGTCCCAGTCCCCAGTCAGACAAGCCTAAACCCAGGTGACCATATGAACACACTGACAATCGCACACACCGATGTGCCAGTCCTATAGGCTTTGGAGGTCTGAATATCCTCGGAGTGAGTCAACATGCAGCACGGTCCAGAGCAGTAGGGAATAGGGAATGGTGCATGTGTAGTAGTAAGGTTTTCCCAACAGGAAAATGGATGCCTGCTGTGTAAGTGAAGTGATGAGGCATATGTTCTGGTAACTATGCACCATGGGTATACATATAAATGAAGCAGAACACCAATAGTGTAGTGGTTAGAGCATCTGCCTAACGAAAAGGCATTCACGGTTCAAGATCGACAATAGCACATATCATTTTCCATGTGGAATGAATGTTGCTCTGCTGTAAAGCCGACATTTAAACATGTAACGGTGAATGTGTGTATTGCATGGCACTATTAACCAGATCCTTTCAATCGGAGTGGTATTGTCATAATGTATAAGGCACAAATAAGCGCAAATAAGCAGCAGTACACATATGTAACGCACAGTAAGCATAGGCGAGTGCGCCTGCATGGGTATAAGCAGCTCCCAGCATAGGAAATGTATGTTTGTATGTACAGATGTATTATATATATATATATATATATATATATATATATATATATATATATATATATATATATATATATATATATATATATATAGATATATATATACACACATACACACACACATACACACACATATGTGTGTATAGATATATATCTACATACATGAAAAAAAAAAATATATATATATATATATATATATATATATATATATATATATATATATATATATATATATGTATGTATATAAGAATGGACGTTGTAACAGTAAAGCATACACAAGGGATGTGAATGGAATCAAGAGGAATGTTGGTATTATATAGTGCTTTCAGCGTATGTCATAAAAAGCTGCCTAGGAGTGAGCAGAGCACTGCTATTCACACCACAGGCAGGGTTTTACCAGTGGGAGTAACATCGTTGAAATGCTAAGTCTACTTTACACACAGACGGAATGTAGTCCCATGCTGGGTCCTCCAGAAATTGGAAAGCGTAAATGGTCATATTCCATAACCCCAGGAAAGGCACGTATATGCAAATATACATGGCGGGAGACTGTGTGAATACACGAGGCAGGACAGAATATGTGTAGGGCCCCAAAAGCTCTGGAGAGGGCAATCTGTAAAGATGTGTCATGGCTGCGATAACAAGTGGATAATGGATGTTACACTTGTAAATTTAACACGGATGGGATGGAGGAACTATGGGTATACAATTATGGATCCAGGCATGCCAGGGATGGATGGGCCGGTTCTAATGGACCACCCCATGGAGGTCAGCTAGGTTGTAATAGGTATATATGCATACTCACATGCAGACAACAATATATGTTGAAGTGCATTCCATTTGTTGACATAAATAATAGGAATGTGACCATACAAACATCGACAGTAGATGGAATAATAGGCTGTGCAGAAGAGGGATGGGTTGAATCACACTATCACATTCCAATTACCATTGGTAATCTGTACATGAACATATAGCGACATCTGTCCACTGTATAACGTGCTACATACCGATTACAAGATAACTGGAGTGTGTCAGTGTTATAATAGTATGCTGGTGAAGCATAAAAACGAGGCCAAGAAGAGATATTCTGCAAGTAACACCCAAATGCAAGGCAGGAAGCAGTTCAAGTAGACAAAAGATTGTCAGCACCAAATTCAGTGTAGAGCATCAAAAAGCATCCAAAAAGCTGATAAGTAAAGTATATAAACTTTTATTAAATATAATAAACAACCCAGACCGGTTTCAGCCAACAGGCTTTCCTCAGTAGGAATAAAAGAATAGTAACTGTGAAGTGACACACATATATATATATATATATATATATATATATATATATATATATATATATATATATATATATATATATATAGCATGAGTCATCCAGTAGGATTCTTCCCAAAGAGATCTTCCCAACATTCAAAATGTTTCCTATGTGAGAAACAAAGAGAAAATAAAAAGGTATACAATAAAACAACCACATAATCATTGTACATTGTAATTGGTAAAATTCAAATAAAACATTGAACATTGCTTTTCAGAAACTTGGCAAAAGCATGAAAAGTTTGAGATCAAGCATATGGCACTTGAGGCTTTTCAAAGCTTATTTGAACAAGATAATAACCCCTAGGGGTTTGAGAATCAAAACTCAACCACTAGTAAGTAAAATTGATGAAACTCTGACCAATGAATGGTATCTAGCCCAACAACAGGCATCCATGAACTTTGTTAGAATGCTGAGTTCATATTATGAACGAACTATTGAAACAAATATTAAAGAGGTTGGTGACATGTGTGGTGAAGTCAAAGCTTATGAGTGACACTCACAATTTTCTGTATATGTCTTAATAAGCTGTCAAAAGATTTGCTGTTTTTTGAAAAACAGATAAAAGACAAAAAAATCAAAAAATTTAATAGGGATCTAACCAACTATCAAAGAGGACGACCTTTTGATACTACCAAAAATGTTAGATTTATGGATACCAGACAGAATCCCAGTAGGAACATCAAGAAAAGACCCAGATCCATATTGAAAGGGTCTCACATGTACAGCAGTACATCAGCCGATGATTCCTCCACTACAGACACTGTAGGGACTAACACTGGTGAATCCCCGGTTCCTAAAAAAGCTAAGAACCAAGCCCACCCTTTAAACATACCAGGAGGAGGGGTGGGAGAAAGCATAGAAGGTACAAAAATAGACACAATCAAGGGTCTTATTCAAACACTTATGAGACAATAGATGGCAATATTTTGAATATTTCCCAAACTGTTTTAACCGAGGACCAAAAGAAACTTTTAAATAAAGGTCTGAATTTTGTTCCTGGGTTTTTGCTGATGAGTCTGACATAGTGAATGACATTAATGATTTTTGCCGCAGGATCAACCTCAAGATATTCTTTGGGTCCAGATGTGACTCTCAAATATCTAATGAATTTAAATTTCATAAATCCATCTTTGTACCACCCATGAACCGAAATGTAGCAGTCTTTCAACAAGCGGTACTCAGAGACATACATTTCAAGTTGTATCAATTTTCACCCTTGAAACATAATTTAACCAACACTGAACAACAGGCATTGCAGCAGCTTAGGGACAATAAAAATATTGTCATCACTCAGGTCGACAAGGGTGGGGCAGTAGTTATCATGGACACGGATTATTATCTGGGGGAGGGAAATGGACAACTTTCCAACCCTTCCCATTACATGAAGATGCCTATTGACCCCACTCTTAACTTCAAGGAAGAAACTGACACCTTTTTGGATCTAGCTGTCTCTGAGGGTATTATATCTGATACAGTGAAGGCACATCTTACAGCACAAGATCCACAGAAACAAACACTATACCTATTACCCAAGATACATAAATGTCTCAACAAACCCCCTGGAAGACCAATTGTATCTGGTATGGGTTCATTAACAGAACCATTAACAGAATTCCTCACTTTTTATCTCAAACCATTACTAGGCCTGATTCATGCCAGAATACAGGATACTACAAAATTTCTGCACATTATTGCTGACAAACAACTAAAACCCGACTGGCTACTCTGCACCCTAGATATCAAGGCACTATATACCAACATACCACATTGGGCTGGATTGGAAGCCCTAAAATTATGGTTAGACAAAGCACAACTTTATCCCGTAGGTTTTAACACACTTTTGGTCTGCATGGCTGAACATGTTCTCAATAAAAATGTTTTCTATTTTCAGGGAGAATGTTACTGGCAGCTTAAGGTTACCGCCATGGGGGCATCTTATGCCCCCATATACGCAGACCTATTCATGGGATATGTTGAGGAACACCTCATTTATGACTCTACACATAATCTGTATCTTGAGGAACTTGATATTTGGCGCAGATATTTGGATGATTGTTGGTTGGTTTGGCGTTCTGATGAGGAATATTTAGCAGAATTTGTTCTATATCTCAACCAGAACAAATGGGGCATTGACTTTTCATCCAGCCATGACAAAAATAAGATCAGTTTCCAGGACATGACTATAACCAGGAATCCAGATGACACTTTACACAGTAAAGCATTCCACAAATACCCCCAGTATAACAGCTTACTACATGCAACCAGCATGCATCCCTACCACATCATCCAAAATATACCCAAGTCTCAGTTCCTCGGGATTCGCAGAATCGGTTCTTCAGATAACGATTATGATGAATCTCAACAGGATTTGTCTAACAGGTTTAGAGCTAGGGGCTATCAGGAACTTGACATCCGGGGTGCTCAAGAAGTTGCTCACAGCTCTACCAGAACCTCCCTCCTCAAATATTCTTACAAGACTCGGACTGAATAGGCTGAATCTATATGGTTCATCACAACATTTGGACATAACATTAACCTTATTAGGAATGTTATATCCAAGCATTGGAATATTCTCACTGCCAATGAGGAGCTAACACCTTGGATTGGTGATGTATGTAAGTATGGATACAGAAGGGGCATGAAATTAGGTTCATTTTTTCACATTTCAAGAGGGTCAGTTCGGCTGGAGCCATACATCACCAACTAACCATGACAGGCGACAAACTATGGGGCACATACCATTGTGGTCATTGCTCATCATGTCCATTCATTTTCACATCAAAACACTTCACTAGCAAAAACACTGATAAGGATTTTTGAAATCAAATTCTTTGGCAATTGTAACAGTGATTGGGTGGTATATCTTGCAATGTGTACATGTGGTTCATTCTATATTGGACAGACTTCACGACCACTTTAATTACGTCTGTCTGAACACTGTAGTGACATACGAACCAGGAGGGAGACCAATGCCCTATTCCGACATAGCATACAACATAACTCAGTCAGATTCCAGTTTATCATCATTGACAGAATTCTTGGTGATAGATCCAACAAACAAGGATGGCACTTCATTCTCACTAAAATAGAGAAGTATTGGATCATTAAACTGGGGGCTTTGTTTTCACCCCGCTTGAATGATCATTTATAAAGTCATATGTTTTATTTGAATTTCACCAATTACAATGTACAATGATTATGTGGTTGTTTTATTGTATAACTTTTTATTCTCTCTTTGTTTCTCACATAGGAAACATTTTGAATGTTGGGAAGATCACTTTGGGAAGAATCCTATTGATAACTCATGATAAATATATATATATATATATATATATATATATATATATATATATATATATATATATATCAGTGTCACTTCACAGTTACTCTTATTTTATTCCCACTGAGGAAAGCCTTTTGGCTGAAACCGGTCTGGGTTGTTTATTATATTTAATAAAAGTTTATATAGTTTACTTGTCAGCTTTTTGGATGCCTTTTGATGCTCTACACTGAATTTGGAAGCATATAAACACCATTACGCATGGTTAAGTGCGTATGAGCGGGGACTGTATTGACACACTGATGTACATATATATAATCATATATATATATATATATATATATATATATATATATATATATATATATGTGTGTGTGTGTGTGTGTGTGTGTGTATATATATATATATATATATATATATATATATATATATATATATATATATATATATATATATATATATATATATATATATATATATATATATATATATATATATATATATATATATATATATATATATATATATGTATAACAGCAAGATATGAATATACATGTATGAATACATATGTAGATATATCTGTATATATTAATGTAAATATGTATATATAAGTTACAGTAAATATACACGTGTATATACCTAGGTTATGTTACAGCAGTTATGATTAACATGTTTAGACTGGGCATATGTTGGTGGGAGGGCTACCTCCCCCCCCACCCCTCAGCTAGGCCGGTGAGACATACAGACATGCAATAAAGGTAAATACAACACTGCTTCCCAGACTACCGGCAGGAAACTACCAGTGGGAGAGATCTACAAGATCTACACTTTAAACATGGACAGCGACGTCCCTTGCGGGACACCAAAAATTTGGTACATCCAAGCAATGGGGTAACACTATTACAAGCAGGATGTAGCTGTTCATGGAACAGTAGGTTGTGCAAGCCTGTTAACAGATGGGTTGACACAACGTACGACTTGTGGCCCAACACGGGGAGAGTGTGCAGTGTGGTGGGGTGTGTTCATATCCCTGAAGATGCAAAAACCAAATGGCTGCAGGTACACTGAGGTGCCCAAAACACACAACAACAGCAAAAGTAAATTAAGGCACCAAAGTTACACACTGGAAATCAGTCACTGTACTTTATTGCAGAAGACAAACGGTAAGCGCTTTCACAACTTAATGTTGCTTCATCAGACCACATCACTACAACTGATGCTTGGTTAAATACTAGGACAATTAGTATGACATCACAATTTAAAGAGATATTACTCCACTAACATAAGAACATATATCAATATCCATAAGAAAAATACATAAAATATATAGAAAGGTGTGTATTTACACACAATAATATTTAAAACAATAATATTTAAAACAATAATATTTAAAAACAATAATATTTAAAAAGGGGGGTGTCATCCCTGATGGTTATTAATATATATATATATATATATATATATATATATATATATACATATATATATATATATATATATATATATATATATACACACACACATATAACCATAATAGTACAATGAAAAATATATATATATGAAAAACTCATGTTTTAGTGTTTAAGGTGCCTGGCCTTAAGGTAAGGAACTAATGAGGTGCAGCCATTCAAACCAGGATATCTATCTGCTTGTAATTTAGTGATCCATTGTTGTTCTAATTCTTCAGTGTGGTTTTCTACGTCACCACCTCTGTTTGTCCTTACTATTTGTTGTAAGATTAAAAATTTAAAACAATGGCTACTGTCTGTATTCAGGACATGATTAGCTAGAGCATTTGATTGCTTCTGGTTCCATATGTCCCTTATATGTTCTAACATTCTTTCTTTAAAGCTCCTATTTGTTTTGCCTACATAATAGGCATGGCATACTTGGCAAAACAAAATAAACAACATTGACACTTTTACAATCATAATAATTCTCCGTATAAAGTTTAAAACATTTCACAGGATGAATGTACTCATTTTTAGTGTAGACATGCTGGCAAGCAGCACAATTCCTGCACGGGAAGGTGCCCTGTCTGTTTGAGAGATTTTTTCTAAAAGACTGATGTTCTCTATTACAGAGCTGCTGCTTTAAAGACACATTATTTCTAAAACTGAAGTTTGGGGTGTCACCAACTGTGGAAACCAGACCTGGTATTTCATGTAATAAGTGCCAATTCTTTTTAATAATATCCGTATACTTATTGATGACACTTGCAAATCTAAACACTATTCTAAACTTATTTCTATCAATATTTGTATCATAAGGTATACTTGTATCAGCACTATACGAGCTCATGTATGGTTTACATCTTGTAGATCTCAATTTCCATGCATCTGCTATCACTCTAGTGATTTCTGAGCTAGAATAGCCTCTTTTTTTGAAATTCGTCTTGTAACTTATTTAAAGCAACTACTACCTCTTCATCATTATTATGTAGGCATAGGGTTCTATAGACTTGTCCTTTGAGGACATTTCTAAGTATGTGTCTTAGGTGCATGCTTGACCTGTGCAGACAGGCATTGGTTCTTGTAGGTTTGTGATAAATACTGGTTCTTATCTGCTTTAAATCAGTAAGGGTGACACTCACATCCAAGAAATCAACACATGTATCAGAAAAAGTAAAAGTAAACTTCAAAAAGTCTGTAGTACTATGCAGGTTATCAATGAAATTACTGATATTTTCACCATGCCCTTTTCCACAAGACAAAAACATCATCCACGAAACGGACGTACCAGAGAATGTAGCCAAAAAATGGGTTAACATCTGACAAAACATATTGTTCTTCCCATCGTACTAGTGATAGATTGGCATAGCTATTTGCACACGAAGTGCCCATAGCCACGCCAATCTTCTGTAGAAAAAATTGATCCTGAAAAGCTACAATGTTATTTTCAAGTATAATCTCCAATAGTGCAGGATGTAGCTATTCATGGAACAGTAGGTTGTGCAAGCCTGTTAACACATGGGTTGACACAACGTACGACTTGTGGCCCAACACGGGGAGAGTGTGCAGTGTGGTGGGGTGTGTTCATATCCCACCTGCGTCCACCTGCGCCCACAGTAAGGATGAGTGCTGTAGAGTAGTGGCAGGTGGGGGAACTATGGGTATGCGGTTATGGGGCTAGGCATGCAGGTGTTGGCTGGCAGACATGTATTAGGACTGCCCCATTGGTGTAAGTAATATACCGATGTGGGTATAGCAGATGCCCTTACCTCCCAAACCTTAAGAGCACATCTACTGGACAGTCCGTAAACCATTGAGGGAACACATAGGGACCATATCATTGAACTGTCACCAATTACCAGGGACGTCCGTGATTACGAATCAGAACCTAACACAGTCCCAACTAAGCCCTCCTAGAACTAGTGATATTAGGAGGAAAGGTGGCAGAATACTCATAATGAATAATGACAACATGTAAGAGTCATAAACAGCATGTACCTCAGACAATGTGTATGAATACATATGTGCTCTGTGTCCGTCAGTGTGTCAGGTTAATAGCACCAACCTTCTAAATGTGTCCCTGAGCTTGTTATGCAGTGTCCCTGATTCAGTGTTTATTCTTTCCCATTCGTATGAGAGGTCTGATAGTGAGAGAAAGCACATGTTTTGCCGACTACCTTAGAAAGTTGATAGAATAATAGGGTTGGGGTTACCACCTGTCCACCTTTGAGGACACTCCCTTTGGGCAGTTGTGTCCTGCATAATAACTGTAATTAAGGCAAATGTCCTGTGATTTAGGGCAAAGATTACCTATATTGTCTGTAGTAGTTGCATAAAACAATTATGTTCCTCTGAAACACCTAAATGTTATAGGTAACAGTATAAGCAGCTATAATGCTACAAGAGTAACCTCTTATTTAGGCAAAACAGTGAAATTCTCCCCTTTCTACTGGCTGTGGGTGTGTTGCCCTGCAAAGTCTGACATCTCTACATACAGGTCCTATAGGGTTGCCACCTTTCCAAATGGCCAGAGTGTGACATTTTCTGTAGAAATGTCAGACAATCCAGGACAAGACATACCTACAGCCATGCATAGCACAGGATTACACTTATTTGCACAAAAGAAAGCTTAATCTAGTTGCATTTAAATTGCTTATGCTACTTCACACAACATATAGAAGTGTCATATATAAAATAACTGTTGTATGCAATTATTAATGAAACGTAGAATATAATAATGTCCTGTAATCTGGACATGTGCTATATCTTGATTATTTTCGCAGTGTCCCTCGCAAAGTGGGACAGGTGGTAACCCTAAAGTCCTACCTTGGCCAATTGAAAAGGTGGCAAACCTATAATAGGTATGAGGTAGATTGACCATCCGATGGATGTGGCTACCACAACTCAACTTCTTGAATGTAATGCAAGGACTTGGTTCCCATGTATCAGCCAGACAGGAGCAGAGTGTATGTGGAAGTTACAAATATGATTAATTCATGGGACAGGCCACCAATTCTGTACAGTCGAACACCATGCCGCCGCCTAATGGGCAGCAATTCCCAATGCTGTAGTCATGTAGTCCGATGTGATAGGCATCACAAGGTGGGAGCAGATTGTAAGAGGAACACACAAATATGAATGATTCACTGGACAGGCCGCTGATTCCATACAGTCAAACGTCATGCCGTCGCCTAATGGGCAGCCATTCCTGATACTGTAGTCAGGAGTGGCCTTAGGTCAACTGGTGCCCTAGGCAGGAGGCAAAACAGCACCCTCCACAACACCACACAGTGCCCCCATCCTGGTCTACCTACACCAAATAAATACTGGTAAAGTGCCCTCACTAAAGCGGCACCCTAGGAGGCCACTTAGTTGGCCTATGCCTAAGGCCGGCTATGACTGTAGTCATGTAGTTCGATGTGATAGGCATCACAAGATGGGAGCAGATTGTAAGCGTACACACAAATATGAATGATTCACTGGACAGGCCGCTGATTCCATACATTTGAACACGATGCCATCACCTAATGGGTGGCCAGTCCTGATACTATAGTCATGTAGTCCGATGTAATAGGCATCACAGGGTAATATTGTGGTCCTTGCTCACAACCAGGGGTGTGAGTGACAGATGCAAGCACCAATGTTGGTGCATTAGCAAGTGCAGCATTGAGTGGGTGTAAGCATGTTTGGCTACCAGTATGCGAGTATTGCACTGTTTAAGCAATGTAGAGGCTAATCGAGCATAAGAGGCTGTAACCAGAGGATATCATACAGCGCAGTCATTCAACAGTACAGGAATGTATCCCATCATGCAGATGTACACGTGAGTGTTTATGTCCAGTATATAGGTACATACATATATAGAGATGTATCAGGAGCATACCATGTGGCAACAAAGCATTACAATCAAATGAAATGGGAAACACCAGCGACGCCTGCATTATGTAGTGGTGTTGCTCTATGTGATCACAAGACTTCCTCAGACAGACATGTGTCAGTCATACACACAAATAGTTGTACATTGGCCATATACATCACTCTGTGCATGTAATGTACATTAACACAACAGTACCTGTCCAGTCATTATGTGTGAACAGTACTCCTGCAATGTGCTGAGTGCAACACCATCATCATGATAATGATAAATGGGGTAACCATAGAAGGACCTGTAGTGTTTTGTGTACAATGGGTTCATCCTCCTCACATGTACCTGGACCATGTAGGAGTGAGGTGCATACCAGGATCGTGCGCCTGAGGGACAGGGGTGAGGATAACAGTAGTATGTTATGATGCGTATTACAAGGGTTTCATGTGTCCAGTGGGCACTTGTCTGTAATGGACAGCTATGTATAGGGCATATGGTGTCCTATGAGCCGAATGGCCTTATGTGTCTGTAGGTGAGGGTCAGATGTTGGGGAAGGAGTGAAGGTATGGCTGTGGAGGATAGGAAGGAGCACAGAAATGACAGCATACAGGGTTGGTATATGACACGTGGGGGGGATATACCCTGGATGGGAATGGGTCTTCGGCATTCAAAAGCCCATGGGAACAGTGGGACGGAGGTCCCCAGCCATGGGCAACTGCCACTGCACCTACACAGCTGCAAAGGAGGCAGTGCTGGGGGCTGTCCAGGAGGGGCAGCATCACCCTGTAAATGTGACACTCCACCATTGAACTGGCGTATCTGGATTCGTAACCCCTTAGAGAGCCACCAATGCAACACGTCCGGGACCACACAACAGCAGATATGTACCTGTCTGGTCCTGCTCCCAAGGGTGACATGCTCCATCCTGAGTGGTGGTACCACCAGAAGGTGGTGCAGAGCCAACAGAGGTTGTTGTCTATGGCTGGGCCCCAGATCTGCTAGTGCCCGGTGCCATGGTCAGCTGAAGTGGGACAGGAGGATCTGCCGGGACCTATCAACCCATTCAGCCTATGGTGTTGCATTTTAAACCCACATATGGCTTAGTGATAGACAACAGCATACAGGATTACCTGCAACAGTTTGTGTAGATATCACCAGCAACCCAACACAACAGATGGTATATATTTGCAGAGGGAGCACAACACATGCATATATACCTCATGTCAACTGTACAATGTGTAGTAGACGTGTGACCGCAGCTATGAACAGTTGCCCATCATTGGCTTGTTACTGGGAATCCCACACAGTGTCAGTCATACCACTGTCTCATGTGACACATGACCGGTCAGGGATGCGATGGCAGTAACACATCCCTATCATTATGTACTGTCTGCAATTCTCACACCGTGCTTCTGCTGTGCACAGAAGTGTGTTCAGTATGTAAAACAGGAAACAAATGGTTGCACACACTGACCAGTTCACAGATGGCCCTACAGATGTGGGTTCCTCATGAACAGAGTACTGTCATGTCTGTATTATAACTTACAGAATAGCCATTACCACACACATGTTAAACAGGCAGTAGTCTCAATGCAGCATAGCTACACTTACATGCTGTAGTTGTGTGGCACATCACCCTGCTGACTTTAGGCTATTTCCCACTGTGGAAAATGATTGAAGTACATCCAGATATCATCTGCAATGCCGTGTCAGAACATCACATCCAGGTACCACTCACAGCGACTGTCATGGCAAGATAATAACATGTTTCCCTAGGTAGTGTACTGTGTTTATCATGTGGATGGCTATGGGAACACCATCACAGCTGTACCACATACAATTAGCTAGAGGAGGACTGCAATAGGTACAGAGGCCATCACCTGACCATTTCCATCTCTTACAATACACATGCTGCTGCTGTGCAGGTGTACACATTCACATCCTCCAGAGAGTGTGTGTGCCGGGACAGGCAATGTACACCAGGGAAGGGCTTGGAGACTTAACAATAAGCATCATATGCCACACGCTGAATAGTAGAGGGGCAAACCCCTGACTACTCATTACTATTACATGTGCATGACATTACTACATGTGCCACAAAGGCGACATGTTGCTGTGCTATAAGAACATGTGTATAGGTGAGTGAGTGCCATATGCAACAGATATAGTAGACATACATTAGGTGTGGCACACATGTCAGTCCACGTGTACGGATGCCATTGTCACCACAACCACACTCTAATGGACATGCATTGACACCTTTGCCAGGGCAACAAATACACAATGTAACTACTTAGTTTACTACACCGCAGTAATGCACAGGACCACATGCACCACATGGGATATCTGGAGGTTCTATGGACTAGGGAATGTGAAAGTGCTTGACAACTGTTGGTATGCCAATGAGGTTTATACTGGTAGTGACTGTGGTTGGGAACATCACAACCCACATGCAGACACAGGGTGCCAGTACTGACATGAAGGTATGCATTACTCCATGGGTGTTAGTGTTTGGCTGTGCAAGATGACTGTACAAGGCTGGGTGTGGGGTAATCCTTGCCATCGCATCACCCAACAATGGTGTGCAGTGCAGGGGTGTAGTGTCTGCAATGTCCCACACAGATGGGTACTGCATTATCCGGCCTGATATCCTGGTTACTAATGTGTAGGGATATAGCTTTGCAATGCATGCCATGTCTGTGTTTTATAGTCCTTCACATCGACATTGCCTGGGATGTGCATGTCCCACAATACTGTACAGTGACATGTACAGGTGTACCTGGTTTGGCAGACACATGTAGTGTACACAGCCTGTTATACCCTGATATGCCAATACTGGCCTGGTGTGGTGAAACCTGCTTATAGTGAGCAGGTCGGCCCTGCACCTGCATGGATAGTATGATACAGGTATTCTGTGGTGTCAGTGGCATGGGTCCGTACAGGGCACATGTGTACAGCATTGTCTGGTCTTAGTGGGTCACATTTGATGGCACCACATATGTTGCAGCCATTCAGTGTGGAACATAGTGAAGGCACAATGTCTGCATATATGTGCCTATTGTACCGCTGTACAGGGTGCCATGTCCTCTGCAGTCCACTGCAGTCACACCATGCCTACTATCTGTCTTCAATGTGCATGTTACTAGCAACATAGTGGGATATCCTAGGCAAGGTTGTATGTTCATGGCACATGGGTGCGGGACATATACGGGGTACTAGTAGGGCTGCATACTTAGTTCACCAGCCCTTTTGCCAGATGTATGGGTATGGCTTGCCAACACAGTGCCATGGCTGACTGACAGATGTACTCCTCGTGAGGTGGCCAATGTGTCATAAGTCAGATACTATATTGGAAAATTACAAAACCCACTGCCAAACATGTCTAATGGGAAGACAATCACAGCCAGCTCTACACAGGCTCTGACAGATAAGCACACACTTGCCATATCCAGTATACAAACCCCTACCCTATCACACTGCAGCAGCATGCGTTTAGGGCACATGCTATGGCAAATACTACAAAGCACTGTACTTGTCACATGCAGGCAGACACACACACACACACACACACACACACACACACACACACACACACACACACACACACACACTTGGCATGTCTGGGATTAGAACACCGACCTAACTACTTTACTACACTACAGTATTACACAGTTACAGAACGCGCTACCATGATTACTGGGACACAGCACTCCCAGAGTTGTATTTATAGATGGGTGACATCATCAGCCTTGCTAATGGTGGGTATAAGAAATGTATGGAGTGTGAGCAGTATAACAGCGTTACTCAGTCCACAGGCAAATGGGGACACACACACACACACACACACACACACACACACACACACACACACACACACACACACGCATACGGCAAGTGTGGGATTAGAACACCGACCTAATTACTTTATTACACTACAGCATTACGCAGTTACAGAACGCACTACCAGGATTACTGAGACACAGCACTCCCAGAGGTGTATTTGTAGATGGGTGACATCATCGGCCTTGCTAACGGTGGGTATAAGAAATCTATGGAGTGTGAGCAGTATAAAAGCATTACTCAGTCCTCAGGCAAACGGGGACACACACACACACACACACACACACACACACACACACACACACACACACACACACACACACACACACACACACACACACACACACACAAAAAACAAGTGTGGGACTAGAACACCGCCCTAACTACTTTATTACACTACAGCATTATGCAGTTACAGAACATGCTACCGAGATTACTGGAACACAGCACTCCCATAGTTGTATTTGCAGATGGGTGACATCATCGGCCTTGCTAACGGTGGGTATAAGAAATGTATGGAGTGTGGGCAGTCTAAAAGCAATTTAGAGTCCATTAGCAAATGGAGACAGACATACACACACACGCCAGTGGCAGGTACGGAACACCTGCCTATTTACAGATTACTATTACAATACTACATACTTACGAATCGCACCACACAGACTACACATGTCAATGCTGTTATTATGACCATCTGGGAATGCGGACATCAACAGGGATGCTAGCAGTTAAGATGTACATACCTGTGAACCTGTGTGTTTAAAGTAGGAATCCATCCTGACCTGGAGTATGCCCATCTGTGGAATGGACGACTACTACAACTATACAGGGTTACAATGGCCATGTCCATACAGAGAGGCACATAACCGACACAAGGTGTCACTGGGCATGCTTACACACTTATTAGCACAGGGCTGTTCGGAATGCACTATGTGTCCATCTACACAAGGATATACTGGGCATACTCATACACTTAGTAGCACACGGGCATGCTCACACACTTAGTAGCACAGGGCTGGTCAGAATGCACTACTATGTGTCCATCTACACAAGGATATACTGAGCATGCTCATACTCCTAGTAGCACAGGGCTGACTGAGATGCACTCTGATGCTAAACACGGAAGGCCACAGTGGCCATGCTGTTACAGGTAGATGTAAAGAACACATTGTAATGGGATCTGGTGTTCATAGTTGTCATTGTTAGCAGGAATGCTGCTCTACATATATTTGACACCAGTCTTTTACACAACATCAGCTGCCATTCTGGGATGACATGACTGACAGTAGGCAGGCCTTTGTCACATATCACATGCATCCATGATTCAAGGGAGTGTGGATATTACCCAAGTCGCATCCGCACAAACAGTGCCATTCCAAGGCAAATGTCTTAAACACAGGTTAACTCCCATGCACCTACAGGACAACTGCATTATTTTCTATGCTAACCAGTGCTAGATGTGTAGCATCCATATTCACAGCTGGTCACTGTAGAATCAACAAAGGGGAGTACGACATCTGTGCAGTGAGGAACACCTGCTTATAGCTCTGTAGTGCAAAATAGCACTACCAACTTATACCTCAGAACCTAGCACTACCACCATATACCTCAGAACCCAACATTTGGGCCATAACACAGGTATGGACCGCTCCAAGGGGTGTACCCACATACATAAAGGCCACTCACATGTACTGACTGGTCCCCCCACGAAAGGCATCACAGATGAGCCATGTGCAGGACACAGTGTCACATGCTGCATTCTAGGATGTAAACTTCAGACACCACCATGCCCTCGGACCACCAACATGCAACCATACATGTTGTATGACATAGAAGAGTACACCACCATGTGACCCTTGACCTGTGTACTGTGCTAAGCTCTACATCAACTGTAGAGAGTACACATGTACTGACACAGTTGCATCATGTGTTATGCAATGCAACAATACCACTGTCTGTGACCAGGTCAGCTGTACACATACCAGGGGCCCTTGGTACTTTGCACCATTAGCAGATGACTGTTGCTGTACACCAGTACACACCCTCATGTATGGATATGACATACATGTACCTGCCCTGGGTATGTACATGCCACACACACAACATACCTGTAAATAGCATAGCTGTTGTTGTCCTTTGCTGCAAACAGGTGGCTACAGCCATTACACACATACACATGGAATGTAGGTCCATGGCTGCTGAATGCTAACAGTACATAAGGTGTGATATCAATGTTTACAGAGGTAACATCCCCTCTGTACTGGTCACCCATCATATCATACAACAGTCCATGTGTCATGTATGTCATTACACATATCCACCAATTGCAATGCCTACAAACATGCCCAAATATCAGGATTGTAGGGCCTACACACCTGTACATGTAGTGTTGTATGTTCAGATAACATGCATTTGCAGTTGCTGATGTATGCAGGTGACATGTATCCTAGTACACCATGCAGTTGCAATGCAGCCTCAACATTACCAACTGTATATGGTGTTATGCTGAATGTACAGAAAGATGTACCACAGGTATGGACAGATGTGTGGAAATAACTAAGTGGTGGGGCACCTTTGCAGATGGGTGTTTGCTGTGTACAGCTCACCGGTGTATCACAAGCGGTCCTACAATACCCTGTGTAATCGGTAAGCAATGCTTTCATTAATTGAAGGACATAACACACAACTTAGACAGAGGTCATGGTGACAGCAAAGGTAAATCACTTGACACCTGTTAATAGTTATGATGTCCCTAGTGCATATATCAGCACTGTTGCCACAGGAACCATCAGTACAGTTTGTAACGCATGCAATACTGCTGTACATCTGACATACATAACATGAGCTAGGCAGGTCTGAGATTCACAGTACTGGCATGTGTGGTTGCATGTGTTTCCATATATGTCACGTATTGTGGGGAATACATCTCAGTTGTTACTCACTCTCTTGTACACTAGTGTACACATCTGTACAGACTGCAATGTAGAAAGCAGGACCTAGGCAGGGGCATGTATCTCACAAATGTGAGGTATCTCTATGTGCATGACATTGGTGTATTAATTACTGAATGCCACAGTGTGTGTATATAGGGCTACCTGGTCCCTGGGGTGAGGATGCATGTTACCATACTGAACTGATAAGACCCCTCCCACCATCCAGGTGATGCATTCTACTATCCATGTTAATGTCCCCAATCTTAGACCATACTGACTACCTGTACATGTGTATTCTCTGTGGCGTGTCATGCAGGTGCACAGTACTGTAATGATGACTTGCACATAGGCAGGGGTCCTCATCCCACCATTAGCAACTGTGTGCGAGTGTGTGTTACTGTGTCAGTGAATCCGTGAGTGTGTGGGTGTGTTACTGTGTCACTGAATACATGTGTGTCAATACCTGAGTGTGTGGGTGCAGTTGCGTGTTGGCATTCTGTCATGGGAAAGTGTATTACTGATTCCCAATGAGGCATCACACTTCCCACTGGCCACTACACTTATAAACAGCTAGACCACTCTCTTACCTCACCACTCCATGTAACTGTACCTGTGACGTCACCCTTTATGGATGTCACATCTGTGGCCACAGTAGTTTAATATACAGCTATCATGCTCTTGGAATGGTTGACGTGTTTCTAACGTGGGACATTCTCACTGGTATGTGGCAGCTACACGGTGCATGCTGGTATATTCATACATACCTGTGAGTGGTCCATATTGACATATGGGACACTAACTGCAAACACTGACATCCACCGGCACATGCAATTAGACCTGAAGAAGGACAGCAGAACATCATGACCAACATGCAGTTACTGTTGTTACACAAGACACATACTATTAACAGTATTGTACACCTGTACTACATGGTATATCTGTTGCCTGTCAACAGTCCTCAACAATTGTAAACTACATGTATCTTCCTAGTCTGTTCACCCTGTGCATCAGACCATATGTGCATGTCCCTGCACCAATGGTGTGGATGTCTGGGATGCGGCACAGGCATCATCATATGCACAGGGTGTTAATGCTTGCCAGAGGCCTAGGCTGCACCATTGGATGACTTCATGTGTGTGGTTTTGGGCCTTTGATCTAATTGGGTGTGGGTGGATGTTATGCATGTGTGTGCTGCGGTTCCCTACATATGTTTCCAGTGTATGCGTGTATGTATGCACACAGTTCTCCCATGTGTCTGGCCTACACAGGGGTATTATTGACAGCTGCAGACTGTACAGATGAGGTTTTACAGTTCCCGGTGTTCGGCCATGGACATGTGACCTGTGCCTGACAGGGGTTGCACGGGCACTACCAGGCAGAGGTGCAGAGTGGGTACTGTCTGATGTCACTTGTCCACTGGAACCATATCCCTGTTGGGACCTTCCCGGGCCACATGCACATGGCCTGCTGTGTCATGGTGTGGGCAGCAAAGCACCAGATGCACTGCTGCTGCTACCGCTACTATGGGAGCGGACATGTGAGGTAGCTTGTACACGTAGACCTGACACAGGTGATGTAGCAGGCCTACGTCCACATGCCCGACGCCTCACTCCTACCAGATGTTCCAACACAGACAGCTCACGATCCCGGATTGTCATGCCATGGTCAAGGACTCCAACCATGTCACCTAACTGTGTATACAAAGCTTCAGCAATCTGCTGTTGAGCATTTACCTGGATGTTGTTGTTTAAGGAATGGACAGCAGCCCTCTGTAGCCTCTAATCTTCTCTGTTGTGCCATTCAGCACATGCCTTTGCCTCCATTACAGCCTGAAACATGTGTCTGGTGACACCAGCTGCTGTGCTCTGTTCCCTTTTCCAAGGGGAGGCATTTTTTGGGGCCCCCAGGGAAAGGGTC
>NC_056729.1:212318591-212339956 GCF_019279795.1 Protopterus annectens | reverse complement strand
TAGTGCAACTCTTACTTAAAATAAACAGAATAAAAACATTTCATTTGAAAAGTAAATATGCATACAGGAATAATCTTGCACAGTAAATTTAAAATAAAATTTCTAAACAGAAAAAACATACTGTAAACACTTTCTAGCAGCTAAACTGGACACTATTTTAGCTGAATATATATTGCGCCCTGTCAATAATATTTAAGATCAACATAGGATCTGCAGAGTCCTTACAAGCAATATAATACAATCTAAGCTCTGCTAGCTCCTTGTGTATTCTTTAGAAGCAAAGCGGAGGTTTACTGAATCATCAGTCTCACCTTCTTTGAATACGTCCCAGGAAGGAATTCATGTCAATCAGTTTTTAATTCTGGAAGATACTTTCTCATTCCTGCAGTTGGCTGTTGAAACTCTTAAGCAATACTCGTTTAAACCAGGATGCCTGGATATTATAGATATCAGCTCCCTAAGCGATATGAGCGGCATACAGGATTATTTGCAACAGCTGACGGGAGCTCGGACTTTGAGTACTGGTGTTTTTCTGTGCATATGTGTGTTTGCTACTGCTTTGCGTTTACTCACCTCTGGTTTAAATTATATGCGTTTTGCCTCCACTAGTAAACGTCTATAAAATGACCCGTTCTGAGCAGTAAGATTACTGAAAGGACCCCCAAATTGTGAGGGACTTGTAAAAACAAAGTGCACTCCTAGTTTAACTTGTGTCTGCATGAAATGGGCTTGCCTGCTTTTCTTGGTTACTCAGGTCAGCAGTAGAACCTCATATACTGACTGTGACGTTGTAGTGAGTGTGGCTGGTCATATTAAAGTGTAATGTAGCATGATGATCCTTTCGGAAATTCAACTACTGGAATACAAGAAGTTGACAAATACGAGTAAGAGATCGGCACAGAGCAGTCCGTTCAGTACCAACAGTCTTGCTAAGTTGCTTATTGCTGCCAAGATACTGCTGCATTTAAGCCTTTTTCTTTTCTTTTAAGATTTAAAAGCTATTATTTTAATGCAGCCATGGCTCTTCTTTATATTTTTTTACCAAGAGAGTGTATTAATAAATACGTAAATAAGCTATTTTGAAATTAGCGCAAGCAAAATAGTTCTATTCTGCAAACAAGCTTTGGAGGGTGACAAGAAAGGAACTAAAGTAGTATTATATCTGTTTTCCCTAGGGAATGTAAACAATACCAGGAAAGGTCAAGAAGGTGTATTTTTAAAAATAACGTGGTGGGGAAGGGGTGTGTATAATGATGTCACAATGTGGGTGGTCTTACCTTGCCAGACTGAGAGCAAGACGCTCCAGAAGCAAAAACAGTGAATTTGCACAAAAAAGAAGCAAGAAAGTAAAGATTCAATGATGTGGGTCCCATTGTTAGCACTTAAACTACATTTTGGTGATGAAAACAAAAAAAGTGTTCTGAAAGCTGCATCTTTGACACTCTCCCTTTAAACATTATAGCAGTGACATTTTAACATCATGGTTCTTCCCACGTTGTCTTTGTAGCCAACACCATATAGTTCATACCTTTCAACCTTTTAGAACAAGAAATCTGGACAAAGCTTAAAATAAGAGGCAGAAATCTGGGCATTCTGCAAAAATCTGGACAGTTGAGAGCTATGTTAAATTTTGGCATCTTAGTGTAAAACTGACATGCTAGCAATGAGTTGAATCCCTTCTGCTTCACAAACATGTCTACTGTTATGGTTCTAGTGAACCTAGTAAATCCACAGCATTCAGGACAAGTATGTTTGCCATAATTTGAAAAAATCTGATGTGTGGTTCTGCAATCAACATATGTATCTATTTCTCAGCATATCACACTCACTGACATCATTTTCTGAATGGAATTACATCATCTTGTTGCTGCAAAGGTAATACCTAGTCTGCCTTCCTTTGGAATAACTGGGTAAAGGTCTGCAGTTGTTAACCATCTTTGCTTTTAGATAGTTGTCTTATGTCTTAAATCACTTGATTTTATCCAGCTAACCTGTCTGTTCATAAATATCTAAGAGTAAAATAGCATTAAACAATGCATGGCACTGAAACAGTTAATAAACTGGGGCCAGTTTATAAATAAAACATCTGTTTGAAGAAATGAAACTGATGGCATGGTTGATTTACTGAGTGCTGTGCTTCGAAGAAATGAAACTAATTGCAACTTTCACTCAAGAGTCTACCTTCCCAGCAGTGTTTTGTTAGCTTATTAAAATATAGCAGTAAAAAGATAAAAACATGAGCTGTTTGATTTCATAGGAAATGTCAGTTTTCAGGCAGTGTATTTCTTGAAAGTGTGCCACATTTCAGTTTTGTTTTGTGCCCTATTAACAGAAGCAGGGTGGTACATTGGTGTAGACATTAGCTTTACTGCCTCACAGCTTTTGGTTCTCATGTTTAGTCAGGGACGGTTCGTGCTATTGGACTGCAGGACTGCAGCCCTCCCAGCTGTAAAAACACAAAAATAACTAATCAATAAATTAAACTAACTAAAAAATAATTTAAACGAACTAAAAAATAAAATTGCAAACTCCCGGAACATCGCGCATGCGCACACACACGTTTCCAATAGCCAGACTGCTGGTGAACCAGTCCAGAGCATGTGCACAGACTCCTGACTGTCTCACCAGCAGTCTGGATTGACAAGACAGGAAGAACCTCCAAAATATCCCAGAAGTCAATGCAGTTCTAACTGCATAGACTGGAAGGGGATCGGACTGCAACGTCTGCAGGCTGGTACTCTCATGACGCAAGGACTGGTGCTCTGCTCTCGTGGGATTTGCTTCAGTTGGATTATGTATTCGTTGTTGCTCCAGGGACTCTCTCGCTGTGTTTTGGACTTATTCCTTGGTACAAGGGTTATATATTCATTGCAGGGACTTTGCTGTCACTGTGTTTTGGACAACTTTGCTTGCTGGATTCATGGACCGACTTTGATACAGGTACAAGATGATGTGTGTGTGTGTGTGTGTGTGTGTGTGTGTGTGTGTGTGTGTGTGTGTGTGTGTGTGTCCATATCTGTCTGTAAAAGGATATATTTGGGAAACAAAGAATACACTGTAGCAAAAATTGTCAGTTATCGAAGACCACCTGTCTTTGAATCTTTCCTGTTTCTGTACTTTTTTTTTCATTTGCTATGCAACAAGGCCTGTGAGCCAAGTGTTTTTGCCTAAATTAGAATTTAAGAAAACATTCACATCTGTAGCTCTTTGTGATGCTGTTTCCAGTGCAACAGAATCACGAAGCGATTGCTGAAACATATTAGAAGAGGGCTTATGATCGTCATGGCAGTTTGGCTTGTCCTACATGACATGAGACTTTTCCATCAACCAAAACATTCTGTAGTAAGACTAGCCTTGTTTCACTGGTTGAGTTGAACAAATAATGGCAAGAATTAATCAATAGTCCTTTTCATAGTACTCATAGTGGCTGAGTATGCTGTATTAGCTCTTGCTTGCAAAGTAGGGAGGATAAGTAATGTAGCGTACTGTCAACAGTTTCTCTTTCTAACCTTGAAGGTTATAAAGTTACTAAAAGCACACGCAGCACATATTTCACCATATATTTTACATCCCTACATTTTATATTAGTTTGGTTGTTTTATTAAGTGGTATTGTTGCAGTGGTGCTCTTATTATTCATATTCCTGTTAAACTTTACTCATTGGAACTTGCAGTTGCTTCATGGGTCAGCATAGTATGTATAGGAGACTTCCATGATTTATTTGTATATCCGTATATCACATTTTTTAACATGCGGATGAAAATGACAGATCTGTGACATTTACTGAAGGTTTTTTTGAAGTTATAGCTGTAGCTGTTTTTATACCACGCTCATAGCTCTAAAGCTGTGTATTAAGATCCGAATGGCACAATGGCTTACTTAACTGGTGGACTTGTGTTAGGTTCCTGTTGCATCTTACATGATTTTTGGTATCTTTTACACCTGTTTATGTTGCTAAACATGTTTATTTTTGTGAAATGTGGTGCTCTGATGTTACAGGTTGTATATTTCAGGTAGTTTGCATGTGTCTGTACCATGCTTTGTGTCTCGTCTTGCTTATGAGTAATATAGATCATATCTCCAGCCTCTAAGGATTTTATTTTACAGTATAATGTAAAAGTGTCTTTATGGGGCATCTCTGTGTTTCTTAAATGACATCTTTTGTTAAGAGCATGCCTTTCTGTATTGTCTGTGCCATTTGATTTATGGTTGCTGCTTTTCATGGGAAGTCAAGTCTGGAAAATTCCCAGGATGCCTTGCAGTGAAGGTGAAGATAAATATAAGTGTTTTTATCATATTTATGACTGGCTTTCCTGTTTGCATTTGAAAGGGCTCATTATTCTTTTAGCTCAGACAACAGTAACTTACTGTAGTATTAAAGAATGAGTAAGCCATTGACATATGTCTTTTGTGTGTGTTACAGCACTTCCTGGCCTCTTAAAGGCCAGCTAAGATAGTTATGTTGTATTATTTTATTTTAATATAGCTAGTCTTTATTAACCAGGTAGTAGTCATTACACTCACTTTTCTGTTTTGAAGCAGTGGCCCATACACTTTGGATTGGTTAAGCATATAGAGTAGTACAAGTCTGAAGGCAAAGGGAATCAAATCCCGAGCTGCAATATGTGCCTTGCTGCCATAAGCCATTCTGTTGTGCTGTCAGTCTGTATATGATACTGTTGTTCTGTTTTGTATTTATTTGCATTTGTTTTGCCTCATATTTTGTTCTGTTCTGTTCCTCATAACATCTATGGTTTATGAATACTTAGTTCTGAGATATTTGATGGTGCAGTGGTAGCATTGTTGCCTCACAGCTATAGATTCTCAGGTTTGATTACTGGTTGGGGTGCCTTCTGCACGTCCTTTCTATGTTTGTGTGGGTTTGCTCTCATGTCCTCCCATGTTACAAAGACGTGTCTGCATTATTTCTTCCTGGGCCTCTGCTGAAAATTGCTCTTTGTTCCAAGTCAGACTTTCCTGGTTAACAAATGTTAAATAAATAAAACTGACAGGCATTTGAATTTCAGACTTCATATTCTTCAGAAAGTACATAGTAACAGAAAACCTTTTATTCTAGCAATTTTCTATGTTTATAAGATGAATATTTGAAATTTGTCTCTATTTTTGGGACTGTATTCCCCCATTATTGGCTTCATCCAGGTTTTTTTGTGTCAAGGTTGACAACTATGGCAAGAACTGAATTCACTGAATATGTTTGAGGGCTGTATTCCCCCATTACTGAGTTTGCCCAGGTGTTTTGTGCTAAGAGGTTGACAGCTATGGTGAGAACTGAATTCACTAAATGATAGCCATTTAAGTTTCAGTCTTCCTCTCTTTTGCATAGCAGCTGATTTGGCATAGTGGTATGTTGCTTTGACTGTTATGCACAGGGACCTGGGTTCAAGACTTGGCAGTAAAATGTATAGTAGTAACACAGCATTTTATTCTAGCAACTTTCCAAGATTATACAAGCAATGTTTAATGTGTCCCTGGTTTTGGGGCTTTTGCCCCCCCCCCAATAAATTTTGGCTTTTTCCGGATTTCTTGTGCTGCGAGGTTGAGATACAGTTGAATATTGAGCAGATTTTACAAGGAGCTGAGAGCTGCACGGGAAGAGAAGTTTAGTGCTGCTTATGCTAAATTTGCTTGCATTGTTAATAGCACAACAGGTTGTGTACTTACTTTTGATGCAGAAGGCTGTGGGTTCTACTCCCACAAGGGGTGGATGCTGCCATACTAAGAATGTTCTCTTTGGCAAAGATACTAACAATGAACCTGTTATCAGTTTGCCATCCATTTCCTATTGCAATATTACTGGCTTATTTTTTTTTTAATGTAATATAGGCAAATTATTCTGCAGGGGCAACAGACACTTTATTTGTAGATGAAACAATTAAATATAAAGTTGCTTGCTAGCAGCAACCTCTTCATTTGTTACAGATCTCTTTAATGTAGAATTATTTAGATGACTTCCTTCTGCAGAGATTGTGCATATTTACTGATACTGGTGGATTGTATAAGTTTGAGTAGACTTTTTTGTGATGGAAATGTTATAAATTGGGCTGTTTTGTCATTATTGGTGCATGCATTTTGTTTCATTGTTTACTGGAAAAATGTTCAAAACAAATTTAAAACACCCTCTAACAAATGTACTGTATTATACAAGGAATATAATTTAATACAATCAGGAAGGTGAATCCCACAACGCATGTATGTTTTGTGTGCAAGGGGCCTATCATTTGAAAACAGCCCAAAGTTAATCTTTATACTACCCAAATGTATTTTCTTTGAATGTGGATTTCACTGCTGTTTCAATGAATGTGTTTGAAGGGCAGAGTTTTAATGCTAAGTCTATTTTCATTGTGAGAATGTGTTGCTTTGTTTAGCAGATGTTTTAGTGTTTGTGCTGTAAAATACAAAATAAAACTTTCAAGTGAAATCCAAATCATCGTAGAAGTAAAGCAATATGCACATTGCAGTGTTTATGGTAAATGGGGCAAAATAGCCAAGTAATGGGACATTGGAATGGCTGCAGGTGGTGGCTCCATTCGACCAGGATTTTGTGAGGGGGAAGAATGGCAAACTCAGACAGCCCCGGCTCAGTTGAACTATACCTCTCAACTGTCCGGATTTTCACAGAATGAATAGATTTTTGCTTCTTTTTTTTGGTTTGTTCCCCATAAAATTTGTGGTTTTCTGGCAAGTCATTTAGGAATTAAGTTACTAAATAATGACAGACACTGAGTTTCAGACTTCATAACCTTCAGAAAAATGCATGCTAAAGCAAGACCTGTTCTATCAACTAAATTTATACAAGAGCAATTTTTAGTACTGTTTGTATGTTCCCCCAATATATTTGGCCTTGTCCGGATTTCCTGCATTAACTGGTTGAGAGGTACGTGCAGATTGCTTTATAGAATTGGGCATATCAAAACCTCTCAACTGTCCCTGATTTTGTCTCAAAATGTTGCTCTCCCTCTAATCCCTCAGCAAAATGTCAGTTTTGGAAGAAAACGTGGAGGGTTTACAATTAATAAATAACTGTAATAATCAGAGTTATAGATTACCTTTATTTCAGAAATGCATGTAGATTTGTTTATTTTGTCAGCTGCTCAAGCCAACAGTGCTAATATTAAAAAGTGTCCCTTCTTTGACAGGTTCCCATCTGTATTGTGTGGCTATTTTTATATTTTTGCATCATATTTTTGGTCCATATTTCATAAAATTGTGGTTTTCTGGCAAATTAGTGGCAAATCATTAAAGATTGAAGTAAGAAAATAATGACAGACATTTCAGTTTCAGATTTCATACCCTTCAGAAAATTCATACTAATGCAAGACCTACTATTCTATTAGAAAGTTTATAAGAACAATATTTAAATATTGTCCTTAATTTTGGGCCTGACTTTGTTCAGATTTCTTGCTCTGAGGTTGACAACTATGACAAATATGTCAGGGCCTTTGCAGTCAGCCAAAGACATTTCAAGTTGTGACATACTTGTTGCACCCCACTCCCCCATGTATTGACTCTGGATGTGTCCAAGCAAGGCAAGGAGCAGTTATGCAGTGTAAGTGTGCAGAGTATCCCCCCATCCAAGGTAGACACAAGTACTACACTGGCTTTTCATCTGTCTTGCTTGACTTTGCAGAATGTTCTGGTTTTCTGTCATATTTTTATACTGTTGATTATGCTTTTTGTTATTCAGAAAGTGCCTGTTGCTCTATGTTTAAGTAGCAATGATTTCATGACCATCAGGTAAGCTTGTCTGAGATTGTAAGATGTAAGTAAACTTACTGTTAAATAATTACCAACACTGAAAGCCTTTTTGTTGTTGCCATGCAGAGAATACTTGCATAACTAGATAACATATTGAAATGCATATGACAGTATTTGTAATAAAGGACAGGATTACAGTATTTTAAGAAGCTCATTAACTTTGTTAGAGCCTTGCAGTAATCTTTGCAGGCTTTACCCATAAACTAAACAGAATGCCAGTCTATCATGTGTGGTCCATAACCTGTGCAATAATCCTTTAAGCAATTTATCTTGAGCTTGTTTCTTGTTTGCTGTTCATTTTTACTTTGATCATGTTTTCCCAATGAAACAAGTAGATATCTGTTAGGCAGCAGGTCTTTTTTGGATAAGAAACATTTTTACAAGTGGGGGGTATCATTGCTACTTTCAGCATGTTACTTGGTACTTTTTATAAAACTGAATATAAATTATAATTAGAACTGCAATGCAAGGAGAAGTGGTTTGAGATGAGTGCTGCTTGTTTTACTTGTACTTGATTTTGACTGGCATTCCAGTAATGTATTTAAAAAGTAATTTATTTTTTCATACCTCACAACCTTTTTGTTTCCATCTAGATATTAAGTAAGCTGTCATGCAGTCAGTGCATTGAAATATTTTTTTTTCTTCTACACTTCATTTTGTCTTGATTGTGCTTTCATAATGACGGTTTGGCACCCAGGGCAGTATATTTAAAGTTGCAGTTTTTGTGGTTTTGAGCATAGCCCCTCCCCTTTCTAGTTGGCCGCACCCCTTCCTATTGGCCCCAACCATTCAGCTGTCTCCTGTAGCCCCCCTTCGATTTGAAGTCACCAGCTGCCACTGCCTCTCACATTTCCCCAAACCCATCCCTGACTTTCACCCTGCTGAACTCCTTATCATAAACTGCCATCTGAACCCACACAAAAAAATTGCTATTACCTCTATCTATATCCCTCCAGGAAATAACTTGCCTATCCTAGAGAAAATCCTTTCCTGGTTCTTCCACAATATAACCTATGAAACCCTCATCTTAGGAGATGTCAACCTTGGCTGGTCCAAACTCAAAACAGAGTCCCCTCAACTCAGTATTAACCTGCATGAGTACCATCAACTAATAACTTCTCCCACCCGAATCCATAAAAACACAACATCTAGCTCTATAATTGACTGGCTTCTCACCAACTCCCCTAACTTGTATCAGAACCTCACTACTCCACCAGACCACCTTAGTGACCACCTACCCACCTCTGTCCTTAGATACACCTCCCAAACCTAACCTGTATAAAGACTGCCTCAAACTTTCTAACTTTAATGTAACCCAATTCAACTCTATTCTGTCTTCCACTGACTGGTGTTTCCTGAAATAAATCCCAGTAAATGACGCAGTAAATAGCTTTAATAACATTTTCTTGACTACTCTGAACTCCCTTGCTCCCTCTAGAAAGGTAAGAATAAAATCGAACTATGCTCCCTGGCTTTCCAAAAACACTAGATCCCTTATGCTCCAGAGAGATAAAGCATGGAAAGCCTGGATCAAATCTAAGGAGCTACCCTTCCTTCGCAAATATAGACATCTCAGAAATCTAACTAAAAAACAAATCAGTCTTGACAAAAAGTCCTTCTTTAACTCTACTCAACCAAATAGCAAATCCAACCCTCAGAATGTCTGGTCTACCATAAACAAAATTATTTTTCCTGGCTGCCCCTCAAACCCCTCTCCCTACCCTAATACATCCAACCTAGAAACAGCTACACTACTACCTTCACACTTTATCAATACTATCCAGGCTCTCTTACCATCAAACAGGAATACTACTCCTCAACCTACCCCTCACAACCCACCTAACAATAATCCATTCTCCCTACAACCTGTTCCTACATCTTACATCCGATCTCTTCTTCTAAAGCTCAAACCTTCCTCCCCTTCCACTGATACATTACCTCCTGTCTTCCTCATACTAGCTGCTGACTCTATAGCTTTCCCAGTGTCTATTCTAATCAATAGGTCTATTCAGGAATCTACTGTACCTACACTGTGGAAACCCTTTTTCACTATTCCCCTACACAAAGGTGATAACTCCACAGATCCATCTAACTATCGTCCTATAGCTGTCTTATCCCCTCTCTCCAAAATACTTGAAAAAAAAGCATTCATTCACAACCTCATAAATACCTACTCCAACACAACCTTCTCACACCCACCCAGCACAGCTTCCGTCCCAACCACAGCACAACTACTGCCCTCCTATTCTTTACCCAAACCATTGCTGAGGCCCTAAATAACAACAAACATATCTCTTGTCTCTTCCTAGACCTCTCAAAGGCATTCGATACAGTTTCTCATCCTGTACTGCTATCTAAACGTGCTAGTCTGAATCTATCATCCTACACCCTTACCTGGTTCTCCAGTTACTTATCTAGTAGGCAGCAGTCAGTTAAATAGCTCTCTTCCTCTTCTCCATTTTTACCTGTCCCAACAGGAGTCCCCCAGGGCTCCATCCTGGGACCCCTCCTGTTCAATATCTTCACCAATGACCTTCACACATCTTGTAAATTATCCTCCCTTGTCCAATATGCTGATGATGAACAAACCTTTTTATCTACCGAACAGTGGCTAACTGATAACCTACTCATCCTCAATCCTAAAAAAGACCAAGCTCTTACTATTTCTCGCCCCCTCACTTTCCCACCACAAATCCTCCTTCTCTATCACTTCCTGAAATAACACAATTATTAAACCTGATGCTCACACTAAACTTCTAGGAGTCATCATTGATGGCGAACTCAAATTTAATATACACTTTCTCCAATGTATAAAAAAGACAAACCAGAAACTAGGTTTATTATATCGTAACAAAAAAAATCTAACTCCAAATGCTACACTCTCCCCTTGCTCAAGCTCTCCTCCTCCCCTCTCTTCTCTATGCTGCCCCAGTGTTCATCAACATTCAAACCACAACCTTTAACTAACTCCAACAAACTTACCATAAAATTGCTAGATTTATCACAAAATCTCCATATAATACACATTCCTGTCTAGCCCTTACATCCCTCAAATGGCTATAATTCCCCCACCTGCTGTTGCTATCACAACTTCAAATGTTACACTTTATTCTCTGCAAACTGTCATTTTGTCCTGCTCTCTCTTCTTTCATCTCTATTTACACACCTTCTCATACTCTCCGTACCTCATATCAGCAACTATTACAAACCTACCAACCAAAAAAAAAAAAACCAGTAGGCAAACTCTTATTTAAATACTCCATAGCCCAAACTTGGAACAAACTTCCTAGAGACATATGCACCAGTATTCACCATGTCCACTTTAAGGAAAACCTCAAACTCCATTTTCTTAGCTCCAAAATCTGTTCTTCTAAAGCCCCAACCTGACCCCTTCCTCTCTACCCATGGTGTACCCTGCTCACTTGCTGCTCCTCACAACAATAGCAACTTTCTGATTTATACATCATATCAGATAGACCAAACTCATGTTTGTAAATATGTAAATAATCTGTACTCTGTTAACACAGGTCTATTTCAACTATAAGTGTGTGCATTCTTTGTATGTTTATGATATTGTATAACTCAATTTCTTTTCATATGTTACTGTACGTGTTATTTTTATTTTGTATACTGAGTGTTTTGGAGGTTTTCTCCTTGGGCCTCCACTGAAAAAGGGCGAAAAGCCCAGCTGGACTAACTCGGTTAAAAAATGTCAATAAATAAATAACTAATAAATAAATAAATAAATAATAAATGGTACAGTCCTTGGCAGGAGTTCAAAACAAACAAAGAAACAAACAAACAAATAGATGCTTAACAAATGGAGAAGATTTCCAGTTAATACCTTTCACACAGTGAAACTAGCTAAAAAAGCTTTACAAATAGTTTAATAGTAACAAATGTGACTTAACAGGCTCTGTAAGCCAGATAATTTTAGTTCAAACTTGCAGATTATTTTATAGCAATAAAATACAGTAAAAAGAATGTAGCAGACAGTAGAAATAGTGCTATAAATGGCTAGAATACGCAATAACTAGTAAAAATAAACAGAAAGAATACTTATCGTTATATATCACAAGTCAGAGTTGTGGTTAGGGCCTCTTCTCTGCTCAGCTCAGTGTGTATAGACAGAAATCCTCTCAAAGGTACAGCTTAAATACTAGAAGTTTTTCAACCTGAAACAACTTTAAAAAAGCTCAAAAGAACCAATGAGTGCTTATTCCAAGCCCTAGACCAGCCAACCTTTACCAGCCAGTAGTCAATCAACAAAAATTACTCTCACTAAAATGAATAAAGCCTTCTGCTAAGCCAAAATGGCCTAGAACATGTGCTTAGAACAAACAAACACTGCAAACAATCAGGCCCTAGAGACATCAAACCTGAACGGTCTGTTCTACAGCTACTAGCTACACTGTTTCAAGAAGAAAATACTACAGAAATGTTTATCACAGCAGGAAAACAGCAGTCATCCACTACATGAAAGTTTTAAACAGATAAAGGAGCAAGGGGACTCTACAGAATGCTGTTAACTGCAAACAAGTCAGTTATATGGTATACTCCTTGGCAGGAAATCTGAACAAACAAATGCTGGCAGCTACTAGCTACACTGTTTTAGGCCGAAACACTACAGAAATGTTTATTACAGCAGAAAAACAGCAGTGAGGCACGAACTGAAAGTTTTAAACAGATAAAGGAGCAAGGTGAGTCTAGAGAATGCTTATAACTGCAAACAAATCAGGTATTCGCTATGCTTAGGCTCACTTCACTTCCCTATCTATCCCCATTCCCACCCATCCCATTACAAATTTCTTTATACCATCCACTCCCTCCCCTTTCTCCCCTACTGTCCACTAACAAACAACTTCCTGTCAGATTTAAAAAAAAACATCATTTCCTGTCCCTGCCCTATCTTTTCCCACCTCCTACTAACTGACAACATACGACCTTACTTCTAATTCTTTTCCTTCTCTATCATCTCCTACTATACCCATCCTCTAATCCAATTGCACTCTCTCAAAAATGCAATACCTTATTTTTACCTCCTCACTCCTCTTTCTCTTAACTTCTCTGTCCTCATATAATTTCCACCTTCCTTCTCCACTGCTACACTCTCCAACCTCTTATACCTTCAATAGTTACTTTACACCACCCTTCTTTGATATCTTTCCAGCTCTTTTCAATCTCCCCAGCTATAACCTATGTACACTGACTAGATTGAAAATACTCCCTCCAACCTATAAGTATAAACCCAAACTGTAACAGCTACACTTATCTATCACTTTACTCTCTTTACCCTCTAGTAACTTACTAACAGCAGGTGACATCCACCCGAACCCTGGCCCCTCTCCCTCTCTACCTAGGCACATATCTCCACTATCGACTACCTCCCCCTCTTCTCCTTCTACCTCTAACCATCCTCAATCTATTATACAAAACTCAGCTGTATCTAAACACCTATCCATATTCTCTTTAAATATCCAAAGCCTAAATAACACAATCACTGAGTTTCATGCCTGGATTGCCCATATAACCCCACACATACTTTGCCTATCAGAAACCTGACTTAAGCCACACATCACTAACAACAAAATCTTCCCACTGGGCTATAATATCTATCACTCTGACAGAGTCCCTAAAAAAGGGGGTGGTGTTGCCATCCTCTATTCTAGTGGCGTTGCCATCCTCCATTCTAACAATCTCAACCTCTCACCTTTCCCCACACCCATCCCTGACTTTCACCCTGCTGAACTCCTTATCGTAAACTGCCATCTGAACCCACCCAAAAAATAGCTATTACCTCTATCTATATCATTCCAGGAAATAACTTGCCCATCCTAGAGAAAATCCTTTCCTGGTTCTCCCACAATATACCCTATGAAACCACCTTGACTGGTCCAAACTCAAAACAGACTCCCCTCAACTCAGTATTAACCTGCATGGTTACCATCAACTAATAACTTCTCCCACCCGTATTCATAACAACACAACATCTAGCTCTATAATTGATTGGATTCTCACCAACTCCCCTAACCTGTATCAGAACCCCACTACTCCACCAGACCATCTTAGTGATCACCTACCCACATCTGTCCTTAGATACACCTCCCAACTTCCCAAACCTAACTTGTATAGAGACTGCCGTAAACTTTCTAAATTCAACGTAACCCAATTCAACTCTATTCTGTCTTCCACTGACTGGTCTTTCCTGAAACAAATCCCTCTAAACGATGCAGTAAATCATTTCAATAACATTTTCTTGAATACCCTGAACTCCCTTGCTCCCTCTAGAAAGGTAAGAATAAAATCGAACTATGCTCCCTGGCTTTCCAAAAACACTAGATCCCTTATGCTCCAGAGAGATAAAGCATGGAAAGCCTGGATCAAATCTAAGGAGCTACCCTTCCTTCGCAAATATAGACATCTCAGAAATCTAACTAAAAAACAAATCAGTCTTGACAAAAAGTCCTTCTTTAACTCTACTCAACCAAATAGCAAATCCAACCCTCAGAATGTCTGGTCTACCATAAACAAAATTATTTTTCCTGGCTGCCCCTCAAACCCCTCTCCCTACCCTAATACCTCCAACCTAGAAACAGCTGCACTACTACCTTCACACTTTATCAATACTATCCAGGGTCTCTTACCATCAAACAGGAATACTGCACCTCAGCCTACCCCTCACAACCCACCTAACAATAATCCATTCTCCCCACAACCTGTTCCTACATCTTACATCCAATCTCTTCTTCTAAAGCTCAAACCTTCCTCCCCTTCCACTAAGTTATCTCCTGCCTTCCTCAAACTAGCTGCTGACTCTATAGCTTTCCCAGTGTCTATTCTAATCAATAGGTCCATTAAGGAATCCACTACACCTACTCTGTGGAAACCCTTTTTCACTATTCCCCTACACAAAGGTGATAACTCCACAGACCCATCTAACTACTGTCCTATAACTGTCTTATTCCCCTCTCTCCAAAATACTCGAAAAAAGCATTCATTCACAACCTCATAAATACCTACTCCACACAACCTTCTCACACCCACCCAGCACAGCTTCATCCCAACCACAGCACAATTACTGCCCTCCTATCCTTTACCCAAACCATTGCCGAGGCCCTAGATGACAACAAACTTATCTCTTGTCTCTTCCTAGACCTCTCAAAGGCATTCGATACAGCCCCTCATACCCTACCGCTATCTAAACTTGCTAGTCTCAATCTATCATTCTCCACCCTCACCTGGTTCTCCAGTTACTGATCTAGAAGGCAGCAGTCAGTTAAATGGCTCTCTTTGTCTTCTCCATTCTTACCTGTCCCAACAGGAGTGCCCCAGGGCTCCATCCTGGGATCCCTCCTGTTCAATATCTTCACCAATGACCTCCACACATCTTGAGCTATATCCTCCCTCATCCAATATGCTGACGATTCAACCCTCATCTCCATCTCTGAGAATATCTGTGAACTTCATACTCTCACTCAAAAGCCTTTTTATCTACCGAACAGTGGCTAACTGATAACCTACTCATCCTCAATCCTAAAAAAGACCAAGCTCTTACTATTTCTCGCCCCCTCACTTTCCCACCACAAATCCTCCTTCTCTATCACATCCTGAAATAACACAATTATTAAACCCGATGCTCACACTAAACTTCTAGAAGTCATCATCGATGACTAACTCAAATTTAATATACACTTTCTCCAATGTATAAAAAAGACAAACCAGAAACTAGGTTTATTAACAAAAAAAATCTAACTCCAAATGCTAGACTCTCCCTTGCTCAAGGTCTCCTCCTCCTCTCCCTTCTTTATGCTGCCCCAATGTTCACCAACATTCAAATCACAACCTTTAACAAACTCCAACAAACTTACCATAAGATTGCTAGATTCATCACAAACTATCCATACAATACACATCACTGTCTAGCCCTTACATCCCTCAAATGGCTAGAATTCCCCCACCTACTGTTGCTATCACAGCTTCAAATGTTACACTTTATTCTCTACAAACTATCATCTTGTCCTGCTCTTTCTTCCTTCATCTCTACTTACACACCTTCTCGTATTCTCTGTACCTCATATCAGTAACTGCTACAAACCTACCAACCAAAAAAAAAAAAAAAAAAAACAGTAGGCAAACTCTTATATAAATACTCCATAGCTCAAGCTTGGAATAAACTTCCTAGAGACATATGCACCGCTATTCACCTTGCCCACTTTAAGGAAAACCCCAAACTCTATTTTCTTAGCTCCAAAATCTGTTCATGTAAAGCCCCAACTTGACCCTTTCCTCTCCACCCTTGGTGTACCCTGCTCACTAGCTGACCCTCACAACAATAGCAACTTTCTGATTTATACATCATATCAGATAGACCAAACTCATGTTTGTAAATATGTAAATAATATGTACTCTGTTAACACAGGTCTATTTCAGCTATAAGTGTGTGCATTTCTTGTTTTGTATGTTTATGATATTGCATAACTCAATTTCTTTTCACATGTTACTGTAAATGTTATTTTTATTGTGTGTACTGACTGTTCTGCAGCTTTCCTCCTTGGTTCCCCACTGAAAAAGGGTCAAAAGCTCAGCTGGACTCACCTAGTTAACAAATATCAATAAATAAATAAATAAATAAATAAATAAATAAATAAATGCTACAGTCCTTGGCAGGAGATCTAAAGAAACAAACAGATGCTTAACAAATGGAGAAAATTTCCAGTTAATGCCTTTACACAGTGAAACTAGCTAAAAAAGCTTTACAAATAGTGTGACAGTAACAAACGTGACTTAACAGGCCTTGTAGGCCAGATAATTTTAGTTCAACCTTGCAGATTATTTTATAGCAATAAAATACAGTAAAAAGTATGTAGCAGACAATAAAATAGTGGCATAAATGGCTAGAATAAGCAGTAACTAGTAAAAATAAGCAGAAAACAGGATACTTATTGTTATATATCACAAGTCAGAGTTGTGGTCAGTGCCCCTTCTCCGCTCAGCTCAGTGTGTATAGACAGAAATCCGCTGAAAGGTACAGCTTAAACGCCAGAAGGTCCAACCTGAAACAACTTAACAAAAAAGCTCAAAAGAACCAATGCGTGCTTATTCCAAGCCCTCGACCAGCCAAACTTTACTAGCCAGTAGCCAGTCAACAACGATTACTCTCCCTAAAATGAAGAAAGGCTTCTGCTAAGCCAAGATGACCTGGAACATGTGCTCAGAACAATCAAATACTGCAAACAAACAACCAGGCCCCAGAGACAGCAAACCTGAAATGCACTGTGCTACAGATGCTAGCTACACTATTTTAGGCAGAAAACACTACAACAATGTTTATCACAGCAGAAAAACAGCAGTGAGCCACTAAATGAAAGTTTTAAACAGATAAAGGAGCAAGGAGACTCCAGAGAATGCGTTTAACTGCAAACAAATCAGTTATATAATACACTCCTTGGCAGGAAATTAGAACAAACAAACAGATGCTTAACAAATAGAGAAAATATCCAGTTTCATTCAGGGAAATTAGCTAAAAAGCTTTACAAACAGTGTGGCAGTAACAAACATGATTTAACAGGTCCTGTAAGGTAGACAATTTTAGTACAACCATGCAGATTAGTTTATAGCAATAAAATACAGTAAAAAGTATGCAGCAGATAAAAATACGATAAATGCCTAGAATAAGCAATAACTAGTAAAAAGAAGCAAAAAACAGGAGGCTTATTGTTATATACCACAGATCAGAGTTGTGGTCAGTGCCCCATCTCTGTTCAGCTCAGTGTGTAGTCCTCTCAAATGTAGGCCTTAAATAAAAGATGTTAAAACCTGAAACAACTTAAAAAAAGCTCAAAAGAACTAATAAGTGCTTATTCTAAGCTCTAGGCCAGCCTACCTTTATCAGCCTGTAGCCAATCAACAACAATTACTCTCACTAAGGTGAAGAAAGGTTTCTGCTAAGGCAAGATGGCCTGGAACATATGCTCAGAACAAACAAACACTGAAAACAAAGAACAAGGCCCCAGAGACAGCAAACCTGAACTGGTGTGTGCTACAGCTACTAGCTATACTTTTGTAGGCAGAAAACACTACAGAAATGTTTATCACAGCAGACAAACAGCAGTGAGCCACTAAATGAAAGTTTTAAACAAACAAAAGAGCAAGGAGACTCTAGAGAATGCTTTTAACTGCAAACAAATCAGTTATATGATGCACTTCTTGGCAGGAAATCAGAACAAACAGATGCTTAACAAATGGAGAAAAACTTCAGTTAATACCTTTCACACTGTGAAACTAGCTAAAAAGCTTTACAAACAGTGTGACAATAACAAACATAATTTAACAGACCCTGTAAGGCAGACAGTTTTAGTACAACCTTGCAGATTAGCTTATAGCAATAAAATACAGTAAAAAGTATGCAGCGGACAATAAAAAAGTGATATAAATGGCTACAATAAGCAATAACTAGTAAAAATAAGCAAAAAAAAAAAAACAAAAAAAACAGGATACTTACCCTTATATATCACAGATCAGAGTTGTGATCATTGCCCCTTCTCCGCTCAGCTCAGTATGTTTAAACAGAAATCCTCTCAAAGGTAGGGCTTAAATACCAGAAGGTACAACCTGAAACTACTTAAAAAAAGCTCAAAAGAACCAATTACTGCTTACTCCAAGCCATAGACCAGCCAACCTTTACCAGCCAGTAGCCAGTCAAGAGCAATTACAATCACTAAACTGAAGAAAGGCTACAAAGGTTCCTCACAAGGAAAATTCAAGGTCTTCAACAGCTATCCTATGTGGATCAGCTGAAAGCATTGTCACTTTATACTGTTTCATGCAGACTACTCAGAGGTGATCTCTGCCTTGCATGTAAGGTGATCTCTTACCTTGCTTTATTGGAAATGCTGCATATTTTCAAGTCAAATGGCACACAGGTTATTTACTCTAAGGACCTAGACCTTGTACGTGACATCAATTGAACCTGCTGGATGGACAGATTTGTCTCCCAAAGATTACCACACCCTTGAAATAGACTCCCACTTCATGTCAAATAGAGCACCTGATTGTCCCTCTTCAAACGTAGTATGGACGATTGGATGGGTAACTGTAAATTCCCCCCAGGGTTTCACCTGTATTCCCTCTTCGACAAGAGCAATAGATGCTGACCACGGTAACAAGAGTAAATTTGGCTAGGCTTGTAAGGGCCCTCAGGACATTAGCCTAGTAACGTCCTATGATCCTATTATGGTGCCTTCTGTCATAGACACCAGCCACAGTTGTAACACTTATCATATCTGCAGTGTTGAGACTGCTGTGAGAACAATGCTAGTTTCACTGGCAGGATTTATGGCACTATCAGAATCCTACATCCTGCCTGTGTAGTAAGCCCTCAATAGTTTTCTAAATTGTACTCTGTATAACCACAAAGCCTCCACCCCATTTTTTGTCTTATATTTTTTTCTTTTTTTTTTGCTTGGAAATCTTTTTAATAACATTAACATCTGTTATGTAAAACACATGCAGGCCAATTGTAAGCGGTACAAGTTTTGTTATTAGCAGTGTGCAATCTGACCTATAGATCTAATTTGTCATGCAGAATGTCCCCTAAAGGTAGTGTGGGTGATTGCCTCCCGTAATTGTGAAGAAGTGCTAGCACGTGAGCCTGATGCCAAGTTGCTATAATGGCATGAACTTCTGGATGCGGGTGGCTCAAATGACAATGATCTCACAGAGCTGTGTTTTTGAGACCTCAACTGTGATGTCCTGGTATATCCAGACAAAAGATGATGAGGCCTACCTGCTTTCTTATGGGCTCCTTTTTCCAGCACTTTCCTAAGAATCACATGGGGTTATGATACAAATGTGATATGAAAGGCTTTTACCTTGAGTGAATGAGAGATTGATTTCTGACTCAGTGTAGAGAACTGAGTGAAAGGGTTAATTTACTTATTTTCTGTAAAGCAGAAACTATTTTAAAACTTGTTTTTCATCTAGCCTGTGTGACTAAAAGACACTTGTGTTTACATTTGTAGCAGGCTGATAAGACACTTGTATATTAGTCCACATGACTAAAAGACACCTGCTTATTATATTCTTTCACATTTCTCGAAGTCTGATAAGGTACTTGTCTGTTACATTCTTTTATATTTTTCTCAAGTGAAATTGCAGTCATAGGGGTTGGCAAGCTTGACTGAACATTCTGGGATAGGTGGCCAACATCTCTGGTCTGTTCTGGAAAGTCTTTGTTGATCCCTAAGATTGAGTTCCCAGGAAAGCTGGTAAACAGCTAGGTTATAAAAAATATGATTCCCTGTTGGCTCGTTGAAGCCTCACCTGAGGAGTGGACACACTGCCCAGGATTTTCCGGATAGAGTCTCCTACCTGACTGCAATGGGGCTTCCTGGTCGAAGTGTGGGGTAGAATGAAGTATTTTGCTTTATAAGTGATAAATCAACTCCTCCTTTCCCTTTTGTTTGATATTAATATTAATGCTTTCCTGACATAGAAGTATAGCTGGTTTGATATTAATATTAATGTTTGCTTGACTTAGAAGTATAAATGGTTTGATATTACTCTTAATGCTTGCCTGATACAGAAGTGTAACAGTGTATTGTCTAATAAAGCTTTGTTTATTATAGTGAAAATTCTTTGTCGTAGTCATTTCTGTCCTGCTAAAAAAATGTGTTTAGGCAATACAGGAGTGCATTCGATTCTGTCCCCACATGTGCGGACAGTCCCCATCCATGTCCAGCTGTGCTTTCTACCTGAGTGTAGTAAGTCTTCACAAGTGTGTGCACGGAGGCAGACATGGATTCTGTGAGTGCTGCTATACTGTGCATGAACATGATCAAGACATTGTCCCTGGTGTACTGGTGAAAATCTAATATATCCTGTAGTAATCTTACCATCTCTAACTGACTTTCTGTGGCAATGGATTGTGCCTGAACAATGTTCTGGCATATCTCCTCCTGGGCAGGCAAGGCTTTCCATGTCTTAGGACATGGTAGGTAGTCATCATCTGCTGTTAAAGGTAAAAGTGTTGTTGAATGGTCCCCACTGATAATGCTGCAGGCAATTGCCTTTCATTTAGCCTTTGTCTTGACGTTCCACCATGTCATCTGCCCTCTTTTTGTAATTGGCCTATGTTCAGTCCCCCCACAGCATTAATATCAGACATCACTTGGTTTCATCCCTTAGCTCTGTCAGCTTGCTTTGACCCTCTTTTCCAGAGCAGGAGTTTGCTATATGTTTTTAGAGCATCCAGGAGGTTATTGTTCTCCTCAGTACTAAAGTTGTCCCTTTCCTGTCGTCATTCCTTAGGTTGCTTCATGTTGTCACCTGAAAGCCCAAATTTATACCCACAATGAAGACAGACCCACTCATGACATCTTACTTCAGTGCAACGCTTTACTAGTAGAAATTGCAAACCTGAATTAATGAGGGCACACTTCCACACGTGACACCTAGCTGCAGTGCACCACTTTTGTAGTACAAACAGCCAACCAGAATGATTGAAGACAGTAGTAGTAGAAGCAACAAAAGTGCACTGACTCTGTCATTTCAGTTGTGCTCAAAAGGTTTTAACCTTAATTAGCACAGCT
>NC_056729.1:212294077-212314077 GCF_019279795.1 Protopterus annectens | reverse complement strand
GAACCTCCCATGTTTGTATAGTCATGAAAACTATTTACAACTTCTGGTGTATTGCCTGTCTCATCCGCAATAGATGTCATAGTCATGTCTGAAAAGGGATCATCAGAAACAAAAAGTACTTTAAGATTCAACTTTCTTACAAAAAATCTTAAGTCGAGCAAAGTATCTGTTAAATTGACTCTCTGAGAAGGAATAAACGAGTGTCCTTTACTAAGGACTTTAACATGGATGTGTGTCAACTGTTTCTTAGACAATTGAACATGGAATTACATTCAGGAGGATGATCCAGGAGGGTCTTAATGGTGGTGTCTATCTGAGATGGCTTCTTGTTTTCATGTGTCTTGGGGCTATGGTGTGAAACATATTCCTTCTTCCTCTCCCCCCCCTCGACCTCGTCCTCTTGGAGTGCTTCTTGGTATAGACTCCCTGTGATCTTGCTCTGGAGAACAATGGGATAAGAAAGGATTTTGTGAAGGTAACAAAACATCAGAAGACCTAACCTCAAAAGAGTTGACTGCATTATTAACTCTAGTGGGACCGTTGGATAATCTGGAGCTAATTCTCTGTACCCTGCTTCTCTCATCTGAATTGGAGGATGAAATGGAAGGAAATTCTTCTCTGTTATTTAAGTCTAGGATGGACACTGGAGTTGTCATAGTATGTAGAGTGGAAGAGGGTCTATTGAATTGTATTGGAATTAACAGTAATTGGCACCTGAGGGGCATTAAACGGAGTCTGCAGAACTGGATTACCACCTGAAGGTATGTGTGAAGGCCTAAATTCACTTTGGATATGATAATCATTGTGTTCCTGAACTCCATGAAACTCATTGTGGTACCTCCTAGGACCCAAGTTTCTATTACTCAGTGGGTATGCTGACAGGGATTTGTATTGACGTAAATCCCTCTGTATGTTTTGTTGTTTTCTGTGAATAATCATAGCCATGTCTGTTGTGTTTAGGAAAACATTGGTCATATAATGTTTTGCATAAACTGAATTGAGGGTGGGATATAACAGTGGTATTAATACGGGTAATATCTTCTCTAAGAGCTTCAAATTGTCATTCACTGTCTGCTACTAAAATATGTAATACTTTGAGCCCTGGTTCGTTATAAATGTCACATAACATTTTGTATAAACTGTGGTTCTATTGGGAAACGTATGAAATCTAAGACCTTTGGGAACAATCTTATTTTGTATGTAAGCTCTAAGCTAGTGATTATCAAACTCTATAATTTTAAACAGTAAGAGCTGTCTCTCCAGGCTGAAAATTAGAGGCTTGCATTCTGAGACAGAAACATTATATTCACATGAAGCATTGCCATAATTAGGACTATACATACATACATATATATATATATATATATATATATATATATATATATATATAAAAGGCAGGATACAGGAATAACTAAAATTTATTAAGCGCTTTCATCAAATATTAGGATTGACTTCTTCAGAATACCAGACAGTCAGCAAGACCATCCTTTTATACATACAACAATTAAGCCACTGATTAAATACAATTGAATAATTGAATAATTAAGCATAAAAATGTTTAAAGGCATAGACTCCCTTGTTTACTGAATTGTTTCTTTACCAGTAAATTAAAATATAAGCCATTACTTTGTACCACTATAAAAAATGTATAGATGTGGTAAATGTGTCCCCTAACACTAAATTACAAAAAATGCCAGCTTGTAGGTATAATACAAAACTATCAACTGTTTTTAGAGAAAATATGAACATCATATGTATAAATCTGTGCAACAAGCAATATATACAATAAAATATGTCCAATAAATCCCAAAATGTCTTGGAACAAACAATAATTACAAAAATACAAGCTGGCATTTTTTGTAATTTAAGGTTTCGTCTCCTAGTGTGTTTGTTCTATCAGTACTGCAATACTGTTCTTTAGTTTAAAAGTTGTACTTTAATAAGTTTAGTTCTTTTAATTTTTTACGGTAGTTTTTTGTATATATATATATATATATATATATATATATATATACATACATACATATATTTTTTTTTCACAAATAAGAGGTCTGCTAAATATTCTATCTGATTAACAAGTTCATGAACTCCTAAACTTGGCCAAGTCAAGAAAACCTTTTTAAGCTGGTCTCATATGGGGTATAACAAAAGCATCTGAAAGACCACTTGCTGCCAGACCTTTGGTAGGTTCTGTATAACCTAAGAAGAGGTGTCTGTTATGTGCCAGAAATTGAATTCAGTTGACTCATCTTCTCTCTGAGTGACTGCATTTATTCAGGACCACTTAGGTACTGGGGGGCATACTGCAGTAGTAGCTTGCAATAAACAAGACTTAGAGGCCTCTGCATCTGTATGTTGGAATACGGGATTTGGTATATTGGCGTGGTCCCAAATGTGTTTAAATAAATCTGGTGGAATAGATGTGTCCATTACTTCTCTAAGATCCTCCAAGGTAGGATTTTGCAGCTGAACATATCTCTTTAAATGTTTAGTATATTTTGCTGGATTTGTTCTGATTGAGGGGAGGGAATCCAAAATAGTCTGAAAATCTACTGCAGACTATGGCCAAACTACATTTATGGTAGTAGGAGCTGCTTCATCCCTACCATATGCTGGGTTTGGGACTAGTTGTAGAGGATATAAATGAGTGGTTGGGGCATCTATACTATCTCCCTCTTTTTCTGAGGATGAAGAAGAATTATCTTTAAATTTATCAGGACCAAAATTACCGTCCCTGTCTATAATTGTCAGAAATTGAGTAATATACTTCCGTGATTGTAATTTTTACCATGTAAGGAAGAGGAGAAAGTACCCCCTTTTTATGTCTGCTCAGGATGCCAATAAACATTTGGTGTGTCTTTGAGTTCTATCTGATATTGAAGAAATAGAAAAAGTCTTAGGGTGGCTAGGGGATGGAGATGATTGGGGTGGTTGAATCATTTGGCTAGTCATGGTGGATGATTCATAAGATTGCCTTCCTTCAGAGGGAATAAGACAGTGATTTCTGAGGTGGTAGAAGAAATAATAGAATCTTGTTGGTCAGGGGAAAATAGTGGTGCATTATAAGGTGGTGGTGGTGCTTTGGGCAAAACTAAGCAGTTGTCTTCATTCGAATCGTTGCAACCTTGTTGTAATTTCTATAGTTCCTTAATGGGATAAAGCCCATAATCACCTTTCTCCTGACACTCGGTATGTTGTAGACAATTAACTATCCTGTTAGCCACTTAGAATTGTGTTTTAAGTTTAGTAGTCTTATGATGTGAGAGTGTTCAATCTCGCCGTTTGTTCTTACAAATGGGTGTCGGAGCCGATCCTCGGCTCCAAGTCGGCCGCTTAGCAAAGCTCTGCATCTAGGAGAAGCTCGAGACCAACCTACCTCCCACAATTCCCTCTGCCTCTACCTCAGATCTAGTTTGCCGCTGCAACCGATCGCATCGAATTTGAGAGCTCTGACCAACTTTTGGGAAGATAAGCTAATTTCTTATATTCTTTCTTGTGAAATCTTCTGATATTTCTTTTGGAACTTATCTTAGTGTGTGTGTGTGTGTGTGTGTGTGTGTGTGTGTGTGTGTGTGTGTGTGTGTGTGTGTGTGTGTGTGTGTGTGTGTGTGTGTGTGTGTGTGTGTGTGTGTGTGTCTGGATTGTTGGCTACACTAATATATATAATATATATATATATATATATATATATATATATATATATATATATATATATATATATATATATATATAGTTTAGTTTCCTTAGGGCCTACCCCTCCTAGTTACTAGACTTAGGTTGATTCTTGCAAATATTATTGCTGTGTTTCTTGATTGTATCTAACTTTCTTGGCAAAGTATTATTTAGTACTTGTACAGTTTTTTTCTCTTCAGATATGTCTGAAAAAGCCAAATCTGGATTCAAGAGGTGTCAGTGTGGGCAAAAGAAGTCTGTCACTGACAACCATAGCTCCTGTGTCTACTGTCTTGGCCCTCTCCATCTACAAGAAGACTGTTCTATCTGTCATTCTTTTAGTGGAAGGGTCATGACAGATAGACGCAGGAAGCTTATGGTTAGGGGTCTTTTGAAGCCTGCCTTCCAAGAGGCGCTTGACAAGTCGGACCAGGCTTCTAAGTCCTCGAATGCGTCGAAGACATCGGAGCCCATGTCATCAGCTCCGAGTTCTTCATTTAAAGTTCGTTCACCGGTTCCACAGGCTTTGGGGCCAAGTGTCGAACTTCTTACTGTGACCGAGCCTCGATTCTTGGAACCGGTGTCAGAGCTTCCACCTCCTGCTATATTGAGGTCGGTACCGTCCTCGGTTCCTTCGACCCATTCTTCCAGGCCCCTCTCCGACACCGACATAGATCGTGTGGTGCAGAAGTTAATGGAGAACACGGCCCTGTCCAAGCTCATTTCAGTCTCCTCTCAATTGATGTCGAGACTCGAAGGCCTTCCCTTATCTCCATCTGGTCCTCCTCCGAGGCCTGCACAGCTTTCGGAGCCAGAAGATGTTGATCTGATGATAGTGGAGCCCTTGGTGCCGGAACCGTCCTTTCCTCGTTCGGCACCGTTGACCTCGACTCCGTCGGAACCGTTAGCGGACTCGCGGAACCGACGATCTCTCCTTGGCTCCGGGACCAAGAGTTGAACCGATCTTTCGGTGCCGACTCTCCCCCTCGGTGCGTCGGCATGGATCACTTCAGTTCCGTCCTCGGGGTCGATGCCCTTGGCCTCCACGTTGGAGACACTTCCACGTTCTTTGGAACCGGGGGACTCTTCGACTCGGGATCCGGGGGCCTTTGACCTCATGAGGAAGGTATTGTCTTCTCAGACAACCACGTCAACAGAAGCAACTTCTCTCTCCCATAAAGGTCCGTTGTCTACTTCTGCACCCACGACTACCCATAAGCGTAGAGCACCAGTGTCTCAGCCACTCCCAGAGGGAGCCCCTTCTTCCTCAGAGGCCTCATCGGAAGCCCCTCCCGATGACGTTCCGAGGTAAAAGTTGTGCAAGAGGAGGCACTTGGATTCTCCACAAGAATCTTTAACATCAGATACTGACTTAGATGAGTCAGAAGGGTCCCCAAAATCACCCTCAGAGGATGTCTCCTTTGCTGACATCCTGGAGATCCTGAAGCAGAGAGGTGATTGGCAGGCCCTACCCCCTTCTGAGGATGAGTCAGTTCTGGTGAAGGCATTTGGTGCTCGCCCTTCCTCCTCCTGGGTCACTCCGCCCTTCGACGAGTTAATGGAGTTAATTGCTCGAAGGGCATGGGAGACACCTGACACAGTGGAGCCAGTTCCCAGGAAACCTAATAAATACATAACTGCCCCTGAGGACAAGTCATACCTTACTAAGGGAGTTCCAGTGGATGCTATGGTGGTGGCCGCAGCCACTAAAAAGGAGATGTCTGAATCTTCCTCGTCTGTCCATCCCCCTAACAGAGACTCTAGGACCATGGACAGATATGGGAAGCACATTTTCAGTTCAGCGACTTTTTCCATGCGATCACTGAACTACTTGACACACTTCACACGATTACAGAGGGATCTAGTCAAGGAGTTGGGAGATACCCTTCAGGGTAATACAGATGCTGCTGTCTCGGACAAAGTTACAGCACAGCTCAACACCCTTACATCCATAGTGAACTCGTCCATGAGGCTCATCTCGTATGCGGCCGAAGGGTCGAGTAGGGCTGCAGCTTCAGCGATTGCTCTTCATAGACAATCCTGGATGCGGCTGTGCTCCTTTGCAGAAGCCTTCAAGTCTTCCTTTACTAACGCCCCCTTTGATGGTACCACCCTTTTTGGCCCCAAAGTAAAGGAGACCCTAACCCAGTGTGAGCAGGAAGGAAAGACTCTGTCTGCTGTCGGAGTCCATTTTTCCACCCCATCCAGACCGTACCCCAAAGGGCAATGAGGTGGAAAGATGTGGTTTCGTAAACCCCAGGGTTCTTTCCCAGGCACACAGGGTGATGCCCCCCCAGAGGCAGAGGAGGGGGCAGAAATGGAAGACGCCGCTCTGGCGGCAGAGGGGGTCCGCAGAACCAAGGTGACAGGGATACTATCCCTGGGAAGCCTTTCCAGCACTCCTGAGAGGAGGCCCAACTGTCCTGCTCTGGAGGCAGTCGGGGGTCGCTTAGCTTTATACCCTCAGGCCTGGCAAAGCCTTACTTCAGACAATTGGGTAAAAAGCATTATCACCAGAGGTTACAAAATCCCCTTTGCATTTCCCCCATTACCACAAAGACGGTTCCCAGATGTACCACCCCATCTGCGAAAACCAGCAGCGATGGAAATCTCAAAGCTGCTAGAAAAAAGAGTCATCCAACCAGTCCCGGCGGACCAAAGAGGGTCCGGAACTTACTCAAGGTTCTTTTAGTTCCAAAAAAGACAGGGGACTGGAGGCCAATTCTGGACCTAAGCAATCTCAATACATTTGTGAAGAAAGAAAAGTTCCGGATGGTCACGCTTCAATCGATCCTTCCATTTTTACAGAAGGACGACTGGATGTGCTCAATAGATCTCAAGGATGCCTACTACCACATCAAGATGGCCAGAGTGTCCAGAGATCACCTGCACTTCCGGCTGGGAGCCAGTCACTTTCAGTTTCGGGCCCTGCCCTTTGGGCTAACCTCAGCCCCCAGGGTTTTCACCAAATGCATGGCAGTGGTAGCGTCAAACTTGAGATGCCTAGGATTCCAGGTGTTTCCATATCTAGACGACTGGCTCCTTACCGCCACCACCGAGCGTCAACTGATGCAGGCCAGGGATTACACAATCAGCCTTTGTGCTCTGTTAGGGATTTCGATAAATTTCGAAAAATCTGCGTTACAGCCCTCACAGCATATTTCATTTATAGGCGCAGATCTAGATACCCGTTCTTTGCTAGCAAAACTACCCTCCACAAGAATAGCTTCCCTACAACAACATGTATCTCTCCTACTATTATCCAAGAAGTCCCCAGCCAAACTAGTCCTGAAAGTCTTAGGGCTCATGTCAGCTTCCCTCATTGCAGTTCCCATGGGGAGGCTACACATGAGAATTCTCCAATGGCTGCTGTTCACACAGTGGTCATTCCAGAAGTTACCGCTGACACACGAGATTCACATAACAAATTCCTGCAAAGCGCACCTGTCTTGGTGGTTGCAGGACCACAACCTCATCAGTGGCCGACAGTTTGTGTTACCCAACCCAACGGCCACGGTGACCACGGACGCTTCCCTGATAGGGTGGGGGGGCATCTTTCAGGGAAAGACAGTCCAAGGCGAATGGTCCAGCTTAGAGTACAACCTGCACATAAATGTTCTAGAGATGAGGGCAGTGTTTCTAGAGTTGCAACACTTCTCCCCCCTTCTACCTCTAGGGACTATTGCAGTACAGACGGACAACATGTCCGTAGTCTGGTACATAAACAAACAGGGAGGAACCAGGTCTTACTAGTTGTGCAGGGAGGCCATGAGAATTTGGCAATGGGCAGAGTCCATGGGTCGCTTTCTAATAGCAACGCACATCCTGGGGTTATCCAACGTCATAGCGGACAGGTTGAGCAGAGCCATCCTGTTACCTCATGAGTGGTCCCTCAATCAGAAAGTGGCAGAAAGGATTTTCCGCAAATGGGGCCAGCCTTGCTGCGATCTGTTTGCGTCTCCAATGAACACCAAATGCAGAAGCTACTTTGCCCTTTTACCCCCTCCAGGGGATGTCCCCAGGGATGCTCTGATTCACGATTGGCCCCCAGGTCTCCTGTACGCTTTTCCTCCTATACCACTGATCCCGAAATTTCTTCAGAAAGCCAAGGACCAGGAGAGGACTATAATTCTTATTGCCCCATTCTGGCCTCGACAGATCTGGTTCCCCTTTCTTCAAGCCCACCAAATGCAGGAGCCCTGGATTCTGGACCCAGTGCCAGATCTGCTGACTCATTCGTCAGGAGCTCCTCACCCGTCACTCCTATCCCTCAAGTTAGCAGCCTGGCTGCTCCACTTCCCTACTTAGCCAGGTCTGACCTTCTCTCTCCGACGGTCCAGGACATTCTGTTCACCTCCCATAAGGCTTCCACTACTAAAATCTATACCAGTAAGTGGAAACGTTTCGTCCACTGGGTGACTACACAGCATTTGGATCCTTTAGTAGCCCCCCTAAACAAGATTTTGGAATTCCTGTCCATTCTGTTTCACCAAGGAGCCTCTACTGCCACTTTAAAAGTTCAGTTGGCCGCTATTTCCAACTTTCACATAGGAGAAAATGGAGCTCCCATTATGGCTCATAGACTTTGTAAAGCCTTCATGAAAGGGTCCTTTCATCTCAGACCAACAGTTAGGTTACCTACAGCTCCTTGGAATCTAAATTTACTTCTATCCCAGTTAATTTTACCACCCTTTGAACCAGCTTCTTCCTGTTCCTTAAAGTTCTTGTCCTGGAAGACTCTTTTCCTAGTAGCTATCACTTCAGCCAGACGAGTATCAGAACTTCAGGCACTTTCCATCAAGCAGCCATATTTAATTTTTCACCCTGACAGGGTATCATTATGCACCAACCCTTCCTTTCTCCCTAAGGTTTGTTCGGTTACCAACATTAATCAATCCATTGAGCTCCCTACTTTTTTCAAGAACCACTCCAATAAGCTGGAATATATGTTACACAAATTGGATGTTCATAGACAACTCAGATTCTACCTGGATAGAACTAATGACCATAGGAAAGCGGACCAACTCTTTATAGCCTTTGCGGACAACAAAAAGGGCATGGCAGTTACAAAGCGCACACTTTCGAAATGGCTAACTGATTGTATAACCTTCGTGTATTCTGCTTCAAACCAGAATTTGCCCACCAAACCAAAGGGACATTCTACTAGGTCAGTTTCCACATCTCTGGCTCATGCGACTCGTCTGCCATTGGACACTATTTGTGCAGCCGCCACTTGGTCTAAACCGCATACATTCATCACTCATTATAAAGTTGATAGGACTTCCAGGGATAGAGCATCCTTTGGTTCCACTGTGCTCAGGAACGTTCTTCCGTGAGTCACTCAGGGTAACGGAGCTAGGGACACTACCCATTTGTAAGAACAAATGGCGAGATTGAACACTCTCACATAAAGAAGTTATGTCCTTACCATAACGTTCCATGTGGAGTGTTCATCTCGCCTTTGTTCTTACATCCCCACCCTCCCACCCTCAGGTCTGGAAGAACATACGGATTTAGAAGTCTGGTCTTTTTGTCTCCCACTAGTGGTCTCTCTGTTGTTCCTACTGGCTTGAGCTAGTTACTGCTCCTTTTATGCTTGATAACCTTTGTTATTGCTGGATCTGGTCTTGTTTTGCAAACTAGATCTGAGGTAGAGGCAGAGGGAATTGTGGGAGGTAGGTTGGTCTCGAGCTTCTCCTAGATGCAGAGCTTTGCTTAGCGGCCGACTCAGAGCCGAGGATCGGCTCTGACACCCATTTGTAAGAACAAAGGTGAGATGAACACTCCACATGGAACGTTATGGTAAGGACATAACTTCTTTTTTTAAACTAAGAACTATAGACTCTTTCTTTCTGTCTTTAGATTCTATCTGCCATGTATTAAAGTCTGACCAGCAGCCTGCAGGAGTTTTATTACCTTTTTCTATAAGTCTTTCTTCTAAGTTTAACACAATATTTTTATCAAAGGAACTTGCAGGTGGAAAAGCTAATTTACCATCATTTTAGTGAGCTCATGTCATTTATCTAAATAAAGACAGCTATCTTTGTTAAAATTCTGAAACATATGTCTCACTGGAGTACCATGCTGAGGTTTTCTTAAAGTACCCACACTCGCTGCCATTATAAATAAATCTTACAATGTAAAAATGCCCACTTATACTCCTTGTAAAAGAAATTTACAATGTTAAAATCCCCGCTCTCATACTCCTTGTAAAAGAGACTTGCACTGTTAAAATCCCTGCTCTCATACTCATTGTAAAACAGACTTACAATGTTAAAATCCCTGCTCTCATACCACACTCACAAAATTCCACTTACCTCAAAGTGCACCAAGACTGAAAGTTGTAAAAAGAAGTGCATTTGTGAACTGACAGTCCAGAAAATACACTGGACAGAAAACTGTCAACGGGCCCAGTAAAAGTGATTTTCTGCAGAAGTAGCCCCAGGCATTTCGAGAAATCCAACTCTTAACAGCACCATCTGTTAAGGTTTAAACTATAAACAAACAAAACTTCAGTGCTTGGCAGGTTTGAAATAATTTATTAAATAAAATAATCATGTGTGGGACAGCATACCTTTTAAAAATATGTCTCCCCGAATAAAATAATTTATAATCTTATAGGAAAACTTTAACAAAGTTATAAACTTTATCAGTCATACCATTGCTAATAATCCAATAGAAAAAAGCTAGCTAATGCAGTTATAACACAAATCATTATTCAAGTCTTTTACTAAATATCTAATGAAAATACATCACGATTGGTTATAGATTCATTATTTTCTTTTTCTTATAACATTTAGCTGAGTATGAGGATATTTTCTTCTACCATGTGATCATGTGGATTAGAAAGAATGCTGCCTCAGGCACAGGAAATAAAATATAACATTGTTTGAAATATTTTCTTCTATTATGTGGTATAGTAGAAAGAAAGCTGCCTCAGGAACAAAAAGTAACAACACTGTAATCTGCATTCTTCCATGTTTCTACTCATAGTACTGTGGCACATACACCAACCTTCTGAATACATATGCAATTTCATTTTATCCCTTTACATTAGGATAAGAAGATGAATCCCATATCTACATTACTTTTACATGCCCAAATTTCTAGACCCATCTGATTAATTATCAAGCATATAGCCTCAGGCAAAGAACATCCAGGATGAGGATCTAAGGAGCAAACTTTGGAAACTAGCTGAAACAACCAATTTGGGGAAGGTTGTAGTAAAGAGTGGTTGTGAGGCCACAGATGCATCAATCAGGAATATGGCTAAAGATTTAATGGGGTGCAGACACACTTGGCTTTGGATTCAGCCACTACCAGATAATGTCAGTCGGCAGTTGTTGAATGACCCACAAGACATAAAGCTGCTATTTATACCAACCCAGGAGATATTTAAAAAGGTGTAGGAATGTGGACAATAAATAGAATCTGTATGGCAGCCTTTTTATGCCACTCATTCCCAAACACAACAGATACTATGCTCACTAATCAGTGTCTATTTTATGTGAAACCATTGATGATAGACCATTCTTAAATAAGTGAAAAACATTCTGCAAAGAGATGGGCTTGGAAAGGAGGCAGAGGCAGAGCAATTAGTAAAACAGAAGGAGGGGAGGCAAGGTACTTTACCTCTCCAGGGACCCTTATAGGCCAAAATGGCAAGTGTCCATCATGTCTCATTTATTTTTGCATTTTTTTGCTCCCTGCTGCCTGCTGAACATCAGACTCTTTCTCTCTTATCTTTGTTGCCTATACCAGGTGAGGGCTATCCAAGATGGGCCATCACTGATGCAGCCAGTAGGGTGGTGTAAAGGTTTTATTTGTTTTCTTCCTGGCCTAACCATGTATGCATGGCAGTGTGCCAGTGAGGGGAGTACAGCAAACTGACAGTGGAGGACATAGCCTCACTTCTATGAGGGGTGCTACATAAAAGTAGCCCAATCCTCCTTCTCACAGTGCATGAGTTGAGTTCCCTGGTCTCCACTGTGGGAATCACACCACCCTTTATAGCATGAGAACACATACAAACTCCTCCCTCCTTCCATGAGAGGTGATGATGCCTCAGCCCCTTTATTCCTCACCTTTCCTGCCTGACTTCTCCAGAGTTCGGTCTGCTAATTGAACTCCAGTTGCCTGAGTTGCAGTCAGGACTCCACCTCACTGGCCTACAAAGCCAGGCTATCCATCACCTCTTTTATGTTGATGTTTCTGTTGAATATATACTATCTCTGAACCTCTGCACCTTGAGTTTTTGATTTTTACACCTATAAACTCTACCCCCCTTATTTTCATTCCCTCAAAGCAAATGCCCCCTTCACAAATCATTAGAGAGAGCATCACAAAATGAAGAAACTTCTGGGTCAGAGAAATTATATCCTTAGGTTGCAAAAGAATTTAAATCTTTTCATGCCTTCCCAGGTATGCCTTCTGTACCCCACCCCCTACATAAAGAGAAGCTTGCAAAACATATCATTGTCCTTTTAGTATAATGCAAGGTTGTGTAGAAGGGGTTTTACTTAAGGATCCTCCTTGTTCCAAAACAGGATGGGTTCTGTTCACCTGTTTTGGATTTGTCAAAGGTGAACAAATCCATTAATGAGACCAAATCATCATTATCATCAACCTCCTTTTTCCCATTTTTTTCTGCATGGTATCGTGTTAACTGTCACCAACTCTATTGATTCAGTTCCACACTTCTGCTTTCTTCAACACTCCTGCCTGACTGTCGCAGATCTTCTTTCACACAATCCATCCACCTCTTTGCTGGATGTCCTTACTTCCTCTTGCCTTCTTTCTGCCTGTCCCAAATCTTCCTCACCAGATTGTCTTCTGCTGTTTTACACATGTGCCCAAACCACCATAATCTGTTCTCTTTGATCTTTTCTGCAATTGGAGCTACTTTGGCTTCTGCTCTTATGTCTTCATTCTTTGCTGCCCCACAGTGTGCATCCTACCACCTTTCTCAGGCACTTAATTTCCATCACCTCTAGCGTCTTCAGCTGTTCTGCCTTTGCTGCCCAGGTTTCTGTACCATACAGTAGTACTGGTCGCACCACTGCTTTGTATACCTTACTTTTCAGGTTCTTTGGCTTTCTTCTGTCATAGACTATACCTGATACTCTATGCCAGTTGCCTGCAGCCCCTTTGATTCTAGCTTTGACCTCTTCATTCAGACTACCCTTATCCGCAACCACCCCTCCCAGATACTTGAAGCTGTTTACCTGTTCCACTGTCTTCCCATCTATCTCTATTCTCAGCTTCTTCTGATTTCCCCAATTTGCTGCCATTACCACCATCTTATCCGTGCTTAGTTTCATCCCATGTGCCTTCAAATTTGCATTCCATTCTCCTATCCTTTGCTGAAGTTCTAGCTCAGAGTCTGCCTATACCGGCACATTGTCTGCATACAGAAGCTTTGTTGATCTGTCCCCTCCAACTTGTTTGCTAATGTAGTTCATCACCAGTATGAACAGCAATGGCCTTAGAGCTGAACCCTGGTGTACACCCACTCCCACTGGGAACCCTGATGTGAGGCCGAACACTGTTCATACTTGAGTCACTGGGTCCTTTTACATAGCCTGCACTAATTCTACCAGTGTTTCTGAGACTTCAGACCACCACAGTACTGCCCAGGTCAGCTTTCTTGGGACCTTGTCATATGATTTCTCCAAGTCTCGGAATGCCCAGTTGGACTCTGTCCTCATCTCTACCTTCTTCTCAAGTATCTGTCTCAATGCAAACATTGGGTCAATCGTGCTGAATCATTATGTGAATCTGAACTGCTCATCTCCCTTCTTACATTCTACTACTCTGTGCATCAGTTTATCAATCACTGTCTACAGAACTTTCATGCAATGTGGTAGGAGTCTGATGCCTCTGTACTGCCCACAGTTGTGGATGACCCCTTTGTTCTTGTACACTGGCACAAGTATGCTTATTCTCCAGTCATATGGGATATGCCTTTCTCTCCACACTGCTATTAGTACCCTCAGGAGCCATTTCTCCCCTATCTCACCCAGCATCTTTATCATATCTGCTGTGACCTCATTTGAGCTTGCTGCTTTCCCTGACTTTGTCTTCCTTAGTGCTGTTCTTACTTTTTCTAAGGCGGGCTCCTCTTCTTCTCTCATCCTAGGCTGTTTCTGGGGCAGTACATATTCTGTGGGGTTTCTTCATTCAGAAGCTGCTGGAAATACTCCTTCCATCTACCTTTGATGTCCTGTGGACTGGTGAGCAGGTTGTTGCTGGCATCCCTTATGAAAAGTGTCTGACTATCTTCTTTATCTTTCTATCTTTGCCTTGCAACCTTTTATAGTTTCTTTGTGCCCCTTACTGAGTCACTTTCCAGAAGCTGGTAGAGTGCCTCCCATGCCCTATTCTTTGCTATTGCAACTTCTTTCTTAAATTCTTTGTTAGCCAACCAGTAGTCCTTTCTAGCCTGGTCAGTCTTTTCTATCTCCTGCTTCTTCCTGCACTCCTTCTTTCTTTTGATGACTTCCTGGACTTCTGCATTCCACCACCAGCTTTCCTTATGTACCTTATTTCCATACTTGGCTCGGCCACATAACTCTTCTGTAGTCCTAGGACATGCTGTTTTTTAGGCACTGCCACTCTTCTTCAGCTCCACCTATTTCCTCCTCTTCTTGGGGAGATAGAGCCCTGAGTAATTCCTTGAACTGCTGTACTTTCTCTCTCCAGTCAACTTCCAGGTCTTCAGCCTGGTCTATGTTGACCTTAGAGCCTTCTCTGACCACTGCTTGCAGCTGATTGTGGCAACTAATGATTTATGGTGTGGGACGACTGTTTGACTGGGGATGACTTTGCAATCATGGATTCAACCCCAGTGCCTTTTCCTTACTAGGAGGAAGTCTACCTGAGTTGCATGTTGGCTACTGTTGTATGTGATTTTGTGACTGTCTCACTTTCTGAACCATGTGTTGGCTACTATCAAGCCATTTGCCAGACAGAAGCCTAGAATGGCTTCTCCTTCTTTATTCCAGTTGCCCCACCCATGTGGACCCAGGCAGTCTTCATATCCTGTTCTGTCTGTCCCGATACATGCATTCAAGTCACCCATTATCAACACCAATTCATATTGTCCTGCTTTATCTAGTAGGTCCTGCAACTGCTGTCTGAATGCACTCTTTTCCTCACTGCCACAACCCTGCTGTGGGGCATAGGCTGAGATTATGAATACTGGCCTATCATTACACTGGAGTCTGATCGCCATGAGTTGGTCATTAATTTTGATGATATCCCTCACTGCTTTCTGAAGCCTTTCTCTCACCACAATTCCTACACCATTTCTAGCCGTCCCCCACCTGAATAGTAGAGTCTGGATCCCAAGCCAAGTGGCTTTGCTGCACTACCCTTCCAGCCTCCTCCGTATCATCATGTCATCCACTTCCAAACTGCCTCCTGTCAGTGAACCTACATTAAGCGTAGCAATTCTCAGTTCATGTGTGGCAGTTTGGTTGGTTTATGTCCAGCTTTCACTCAACAAAGCTATCCCAGGTAACCCAGGCTTGGCAACTAGACACTGGCCAGCCAGTAGCTTATTGACCCAGGGCTGCTGGGCTTTATGGAGGGCACACACTGGCTAATACGGGCACATATACCCTCCCACCATTAGCAAGGGTCCATGGCATGGGTCAGAGTAGACCGGGTCCTCAACCCACTTATCACTGGTAACTACTCATACCCATTTTTTTGGCGACGTTAGTCAACATGACCGAATCACCTAGAACTATATTTTACACCGAGTGGCTAGCCCTACCATGGCACGCAATCTGTGATCCATGTTATCCTACCTTGAGGATACTGCACACCACAGTAGATGCTCAAAGCAGTTGGTCTGTACAATTCTTCCCCCTATAAGGCACCATGTCGAATCTGTGCTGCTGCCCACAGCTCCATTCCATTGATGAGTTTGAGATGGAAACACTTAGCATGTTTTTTGGACATGGTAGAATCCCCATGGAGATGCAGGGAGAACATGCAAGCTCCAAACAGGCATTGGTCAAAGGTCAGGATTGAACCTTGTACCTTGTGCATGGGAGGCGAAGACCTTAACCATTAAGCCATCTGGTCTCCGATCATTAATCTACTAAATCTACAGGGCTTCTTTGTTTAATTTTACCTAAGTCACTATTAATCACCCTGGTTATTTGCACATACCTATACACAGAGAGCACACAGAGAGTCTGAGGTTCAGGGCAGGCCAGGAGCATTTTCAGTTCAATTTTGTCTTTTAGTCTCTTCACTGCATCTGGGATATTCATCAGATGTTTAGACCCAGTGTTCATCTATCTCAGGATCTAAAGAATCCATTGGTTGCCCAACCTGAATGACTGCTTGGCCATTCCTCCTCCAGGTAAGAGATACAGAAGGCAGGAGATTACAGACTACAGTACTGATCAGACCTAGGGTTTTCTCTGAATTTGCCAAAGTTGGAACTAGAGACATCAAAGATTTTCTGGGAGTGCACTTTGATACACTGTAGTACAAACTGTCCCTGCATCAATATAAATCTATTATATACAAATGGGAGAGTTCTTTACATATCTGGCCATGAATTCTTTGTCATTCTGAATGTTGTTGAAGGCCTCAGGCTACATGTCATCTCCATGCTCATGGTTCCCATAGCTGTGCTACATAGATACAAATTCTGTGGGAGCACTGCTTCCACCTACTGGCAAGACATTGGCCCAGATTATTTTTGCTCCAATTAAACTAAACTGGTATCCCCAGAAACCAGGAAATGCCTTTTATACTTTCTAGACAGCGCTAAGAATGTTACTTTGGAAGCCATAGTCCTGTTAATGGGAGGCATGCACACAAAAACTGAAGGTGTAGAGGTATGCATATGCTTATGCTGAACAATCAGATCAACATAAAATAGATAATGGATTGGAGTTTCCTTCACTTCCCCAAGTACCAGCACCCTGAGGATCCATTTCCAGAGTCCTAAATCCACAATGTTGAACTTACACTAATTCCATTGTTTTGGGATTTTTGCATAGTTCATGTTTGAGTGACCTTCAAGTTGTATAGATTAGTAATATTAGGTTTGGAGGCTATGAGGGCTTGCTGTCTCCACATGAAAGGTCTAGGGGAGGGGCTTTCCCCTTAAAAAATGGGATAAACTGGTCCAGCTATCAGGCTTTTCATTATAGCAATTGAAATAATATAATTAATTTGATTAAAGAGCAGTGTGTGAATATAATGTTTCAGACAGAACTGGGTGGCAAACTTGTTAATGCTTCTCAGCAAAAAAAAAAAAGAAAATGAATCTGATAAATGCAGATGCGACAAGCATGGGGAAAGCGAACATTCTAAGCGAAACTATGAAATGTGCTGCAGTAAAAGGGCTACGTTTCATTCATTTTTGGTTTGTCAGTTCTGAAGAACAGCAAGAGGATGTTAAAGAAGATTATGTGTTAGAAAAAATTGTTTATTTTCAGAAAACAGTAAATTATATTATTAATGATGAAATAATGTATTAATTACCCAACAGACATAAAGTCAGAGAGAATTATCAAGAGGTTGTTGTGATTAGTATAAAATATCAAGTAATGGAGTCAGTTTTAGAAGGTGAAATGAAGATGGGGGATGACAAAAAGTTGACAGTGATACAAATGATAAAGGGGCGAGATCTACAAAAGGAACCACAAAAGAAAATCTATTGAAAAAATCAACATTAAAGGTGAATGTCCCAAAAACTGGGTAATGACAATTGTATTCTTTATGTAAACAACATTGAAATTACTTTCTAAGTGATTGGTAAGTGGGTTACATTGTTTCGTTTAATTTGCTTATTCGATAAAGGATTTATATAGAACAATGTCAGAGAAATTTGTGAAGTTCCGTGGGGAAGGAAAAGTATGTTGCTTATGCGGAGTAGAAAGTCATACTGGGATAGCTGTTTTAATTCAACATCCAAGTCTGGAATTTAACGAGTGGTTTTTATGTTTGCATATGCTGCTCCAGCAGGAGAAAGAAATAACCTCTTTGAGGAAGTTCAAGTTTTCCCAATAAATGAATGTGATTATGTAAGACAGAAACAAAAGGGAAATTAGGATAAAATTTGAGATTAATGTGAGCTGTATGCAAACAATACCTTCTGGTAACTAATAAAAGAGAATCTATATACAATAAATTTATGTTTTAAATTAAATTTTTCTCTTTTAATCAGTCTAGATAATTGGTATTTGGCTGTGTTTTCAAAACTGAGTTGTCTGGAGAGGTATGAAGTAAAGGTAAGAAAATAGTTAATAGAGCATTAGTTAATAGCAGTTTATTTAATTGAATATGGTTGCTATTATGGAACAATGATGTCAGGTGAGGGTATGATTGATTGATTGTTAGCTTACAAAGAGAAAGATAAGTAAGATTATGGGAAGAAAAGTATACATGGAATGCCAGGAATCAAATCTTTCAGTTATATGGTCAGACTGAGGCTTAGGATGAAATATATTTTTCTTAAAGCAAGAGAAATGCATAAAGACATTTGTAGAAAATAAGGGATTTTTAGAAGACAAAAGCTACTAGGTATGAGCAGAATGGAGGCGATAATACTACTGCTGGAAAATGATGTAAACATGAGGTAATAAAGACTTGTACTAAAGATAAATATGGGGAAACATCCACAAGAAAGAAATCATCAGCGTGGTGGAAAACTGAGAATTATATGAAGAAAAGCAGGTACGTAACAAAAGAACATTGGGAGTGACGTGGGTATCTGACAAATAGGATTTAGCAAGAAATTAGGTACTAAGAGTTGTAAATCAAATTAAAATATGTGAAAAAGAATGTTGCACCACCAGGCCTATATAGATTGAGCATGAACTTTACATTCTTTGTCAGGAGAGCAAAAGGAATTTTTTTTTTAACATTTTTTTCTTTCTCCACTGCTGGCACCTGACCTTTAACCCCCACCACCTTATAATTTAAACATTTATTCCCTATTTATGAGTTTTGAGAGCTATCTATGAAGGTCTTTCATATAGATAGCTATCAGAGGTTTTGTGGTATTTTTAGCCATAACCATGAAGTGAATGTCCAGGTCAGTATAGTGGTCATCCGTTAAGATATTCTGTTCTAGAAGTAACTTAACGTCACAAGCTTACACTACTCCCACGGAGCTGGCAATCCCATGTCATCTCTGTTTTCATCCAGGGACTGTACCAAAGGACTGTGCACTCTGGGCATGTGTCCCATATCCTTCCCCTGAAACAGTCGAGCCAGTGATACCATGGCACTCCTTCCCACCCATTGACAGTTCCAGCAGGATCTCGAATCACTGACTGAGCCCAGTTTGTTGAAATCAGTCACAGCTATTTCCCTCTGTGCCAGCAAAGCTGGCTACACAATAAAATATGGCAAATGAATGATATATTGGAGGTATCAAGAAAAGACCATCTGAATAATTAAAGGCATATTTTACTATGTAACAAGGGATGTATTGTTAATGAAAATAATACAAAAAAGTAATACATCATCTGTAATGTAGTATTCAACTGTAATTGTAAGAAGATGTTTGATGTTGTAAAGAATTAATACAGTGTTATCATTACTTAGAGAAGTAGTGCATAGTATAAATGAAAAAGTAAGTTAGATTCATGTGGCATCAACTAAAGGTTTTGATTCCATATCACATGTAGAAATGTATAATACATTGGAAGAACAGACTTTTGTCAGAAAAGTATTTCTTCCTTAAAACAAATTATACATTACCTACAGCAAAACCTTTAGACATGTGATGGTTAGGGAAGTTGATAGATATCAAAAGTGTGATAGGGCAAGGATATCCGCTTAATGGTATTTTATTTGCATTAGTTATGAATGTAGTGATAGGAGCATGTAAAATGGAAGAAATGCAATAGGTGAGAGTCAAAATGAGTAATTTAATTTATGCAGTTATACAAATGATATGGTTACTGTTGCAAGAAACAGTTTATGAATGAAGGAATCCTTTATAAGGCTGGCTTATAAAAGCAAAGAAAAAGTCAAGGTTATATACACATTAGTAGATGAGGAGGCAGTTATTTCAATAGCAAGGAATAAAGGTGTTTGGAATCAAGTGCTTAAACTTTTAAAAAAAGTTACGTTACGAAAAGTAAGAGAGGTGTAGTACAGGTTTGGAAGCCTTTTCAAATTCCCTTTATTTAGTTAGTTAATACCATATTGTTGGCAATTTCGGTTTATTATGGAGAAGCATTCCCATTCTCAGAGAGTTTTAGAAAACGCTTCAACGACCATATTTTGGAACATATACAGAGATGAAAATGTGGTACATTGGGAATGTTGAGCCCAATAGTGTAGTT